>NW_006921835.1:4823780-4871294 GCF_000298275.1 Orycteropus afer afer
GAAGGTTTGATAAAAATCTTTAAGTGCATCTCCCACTCTCTGCCAGCGTTTCTCATCTATTGTACCCTCCTGAGGGAACCACGGGCAAACCTCTTTTATAAAATAAAAAAATTGTAAAAGATGCTTTATTTTAACCTTACTCCTTGCGTCTTGAGCGCCTCTCTTAACTGTTCCACAAATATTTCATGCTGACTTATTTCTTGCCCCATGATCACTGCAACTTACCAGAGTGATTCGGTGAAGCAGGTTCCTTCACCAACCGTAGCTCTGTCTGTTTTCTCTTTATACACCGTCCTGTCCTTTGCAGTGTTTCTCACTGATTCCCTCATATCCAGGCCCCACGTTGGGCGCCACATGTCCCATCCCACAGGACAGTCAACCTAGGACCTGGAGGAGGGGGTGGAAATGGAGGGGACAAGAGACATGAAGAATGGAGACAAGTAGAAAGCCCGATCAAGTCTCATTTATTGAATTTCAAACAAATACTTATATATGGTAAAGGAAAGGGGCAGGATCAAGGAATGAGGTGATGTGACGTTGCTGCTGATGGTGAAATAGGGAAACCTATAAAAAATAGATACGTGGCAAGAGGTGGGTAAATTTAAAAGTGCTGAATCACTTCTATGCAGAAGTGAAGGCTCAAGACAGGTCTCGAAACTCAAACTTAGGTCTGAAGATGTCCAATAGGCCCAAAACAAAGAAGGGAAGTATTGTGACCTTGTTAAGATGAACAGAATGCCGTGGTGCAGCTCTCCACACTGTTCTACCCTCTACTCCTCCCTATGGAAAAATGAATGTCAGAAGAGACTCTGAAATTTGCTCCTTAACAGAGATTAGCTAAAATTGAATGGAAGAAATGACAAGATAAAAGAGCTGAGCAAAAGATTTCAAAGAGCAGATTAAGAAGACAAAGTAAATTATTATAATGAAGACAAAGTAAATTATTATAATGAAATGTGCAAAGAACTGTAGTTAGAAAACCAAAAGGGAAGAACATGCTCAGCATTTCTCAAGCTGAAAGAATAAAGAAAAAATTCAAGCCTCAAGTTGCAATGTTGAAGAATTCTATGGGTAAAATATCAAGTGATGCATACACAGAGTCACTATCCCAAAAAGAATTGGTCAATGTTTAACCATTTCAGGAGGTAGAATATAATCAAAAACTTATGGCATTGAAGAAGGAAGAAGTCCAAGTTGCACTGAAGACATTGGTAAAAAACAAGGCTCCAGGAATTGATAGATTACCAACTGAGGTGTTTCAACAAACGCACTCACTCATCTATGCCAAGAAATTTGGAAAACAGCTACCTGGCTAACGACTGGAAGAGATCTATATTTGTGCCCATCCCAAAGGAAGGTGACTGACCCAACAGCATGTGGAAATTATCAAACAATATCATTAATATCATGTGCAAGTAAAACTTTGCTGAAAATAATTCAGAAGTGGTTGCAGTAACATATCAACCCAACCCACTGCCATCAAGTTGGATCCAATTCATAGTGACCCCTCCTTGGGTTTCTGAGGCAGTATCACTATGGAAGTAGATTTCCCAATCTTCCTTCTGAGGAATGGCTGGTGGGTTTGAACTGCCAGCCTTCTGGGTAGCAAATACCTCAGGCACTATGCCACCAGAGCTCCTAATACATCTACAGGGAACTGCAAAAAACTCAAGCCAGAGTCAGAAGAAGATGTGGAACAAGGAATATTACTGCTGATGTCAGATGGATCTTGGCTGAAAGCAAAGAATGTGTTTTATTGACTATGCAAAAGCATATAACTGTGTGCATCATAACAAATTACAGATAACATTGTGAAGAATGGGAATTTTAAACACTTAATTGTGCTCATAAAGAACCTATACGTAGACCAAAAGGCAGTTATTCAAACACAACAAGGGGGTACTGCATGGTTTAAAATCAGGAATGGTATACATCAGGTTTTTGTATCCTTTCATCAAACTTATTCAATCTGTATGCTGAGTGAATAATCCAAGAATCTGGACTATATGAAGAACATAGCATCAGGATTAAAGGAAGATCACTAACAACTTGTGATATGCAGATGACCCAACCTTGCTTGCTGAAAGTGAAGAGGACTTGAAGCACTTACTTGTGAAGATCAAGACTACAGTCTTCAGTATGGATTATATTTCAACATGAGAAAAACAAAAATCCTCACAACTAGCCCAGTAAGAAACATCATCACAAATGGGGAAAGGATTGAAGTTGTCAAGGATTTAATTTTACTTGGAACCACAGTCTACATCCATGGAAGCAGGGGTCAAAAAAATCAAATGACTATTGCATTGGTCTACAAATGACCTCTTTAAAGTGTTAAAAAGTAAAGGTAACACTTCAAAGACTAAGGTGTCCTTAGAGTGTCTTTGGTCAAGCCATGGTAATTTCAATCACCCCCTATGCATGTAAAAGCCAAACAATGAATAGGAAGACCAAAGAAGAGTTGATGCATTTGAATTATATTGTTGGTGGGAAATATTGAATATACCATGGACTGCCAGAAAAACAAACAAACACGTCTTGGATGAAGTACAGCCACAACACTCTTCAGAAGTGAAGATGGTGAGACTATGTCTCTCATGCTTTGGTCATATTGTGAAGAGGGACTAGTCCTTGGGTAAAATATCATGCTTGGTTAAGTAGAGGGTGAGCAAAAAAGAGGAAGAACCTGAACAAAATGGATTGAGATAGAGTATTTAAAAAATTTGCCCAAGTTCCCTCAGTAAGTGGCTGATCTAAATAGATCTATTTTTTACAGTTGATTGTTCTAAGGCATTCATACGTCCCTGGTGTTATTGCTTACCTATCAGTCTGTTTATTGTTTGGCTGAAAGTTGAGCTCTAGGAATGAGTTCAGTTCTGGACTTGAAGGGTGACTAAGGGCTATAGTCTCAGCGGTTCCACTGGCCTTTGTCAGACCAATTAGTCTGGTTGGTAAGGACAGGGAGGAAGTGGGAAGAATGTTGTTATATGGTGGGGATTGCAATCAATGTCACCAGACAAAATATGTATGAACTGTTGAATGGAAAATGAATTTGCTCTGTAACTTTCACCCAAATTAGAATCAAAAGTTAAAAAAAAAAAAAAATCTATTTTGGTTTGATTGGCAACTCTGCTGATAAGCTGCTATAGGAGTTCTGAACTGGGATCAGTGGGAAAGGGCCAGCCTGGTTCCTTGCTCTCAGCAGGCAAATAAAGGAATGAATCCGTCCAGAGGATTCTGCTGGATATGCAGCCCCTCCCAATGAACTCTTACAGGAAAACTCAACATACAGACCAGATAAAGCAGATTTGCTTCAGTTGAAGGGAAGGTGGAGGAGCTGAAGCACCACTTAAGGCTTCCCCTCATCCCCATATGCAGCTCCCAAAGCTCTACCATAAAACTGTAAAACTTGACCAACATGTAATTGGGAAACTGCCCATTGGATCCAGCTCCCAACTCAACATGATAAAAGTGTATTAATTATCTGAAAAAGTTCTCTTGAGTAATAAAATGTTAACATGGAACTCTTCTTATTTCAGTTTCTGAAATGCCATGTTCCAAAATGAGTGTTTTCCCATCATCTCAATTACATATAGCAGCTTATCAGCAAAGTTTCCAATTATAATCAAAATAGATTTTTTTTTTTTTTAACTTTTGATTGTGATTTGGGTGAAAGTTACAGAGCAAATTGGTTTTCCATTAAACAATATCACCCTTCTCATCATCTCAGTTCAATTGAAAGGGGTTTTAATGAGTCCACTTAGAGAGCTGGATGTTTGCTTCCTTTAGTTGGTGGGCATAATGGGCAGGAGTCAAACTCTACCAAGGGAAAAAGAGGAGAGAAAAGGTTGGCCAGCTTCTTTGTCAATGGAGCAAAGGAGAGATGCTACAAAACTATGAAGAGCCTGCACTTCCGGAGCGTGTGTGCATAAAAGTGAGCAGGCGTGGGGGTTTTCTTAGGTCTTCTCCCATACATTAGCCAAAAAAAAAAAAAAAAAAAAACACTGCTCATAGTGACCCCCATCGAGTTTCCAAGGCAGTAAATCTTCATGGAAGTAGATTGCCCCATTTTCCTTCCGAGGATTGGCTGGTGGGTTTGAACTGCCAACCTTCTGGTTAGCAGTCAAATGCCTTAGGCACTACACCACCAGAGTTGGACATAAATTCCTTAGGACAGTGGAGAAAGAAGCCACTGCCTTACTGTATTGCATTCACGGAGATCAAGGGAACTGCAGACATGGGACCATTAAGAATGAGGAGGGATACACAAAAGAGTCACCCAGACCCATACGATGTGAAGCCGTTGAAACGGAGCAGCCAAATATGGCTTTTCCAGCTCCCTCACCTTTCCTTATTCCTTTACTTCTAGCTTGAAGAGTAAGAAACCATAATGAACAAGTTGAGGGAGAAGAATCAAGAAGCAGGGAAGTAGAAAAGTGCCACCCCCACAGGATCCCTACTTGTAATTACTGGTTTGAGTCTATGTTTTTGCTTTAAGTGACTGTAGAACCTAAAAGGGACCAGAAAAGTCATGATCTTACCCAAGTTTTCTCTCAAGGCAGGAAATGACTACTCTCAATGAGCAGATTTAATGAGACAGTGGGTGATAAAACTAAACTTTTGTTTATGTTTATGTCCACACATTTTGCTTCTCCAACATATGTCCAGATGAAATCTACACCTGGTGACTTCTTCCTATGGGTTATAGTCCAGCCTTTAGGAAGAATTCACAGAATAAGTCTTTCTACATGATAGCTCTGGAAATATTTGAGGGAAGCTTGTCCTGTCTCCCCTGAACTCCTTTTCTCCATGCCATTTCTTGTGGAACATAGTTTCACTGTTGCCTTTCCCTGGACCCCCTCCTCTGGCACCATTGCCATTTGTCTTGCCTTTTTCCATCCATATGAAACCCATGCCTGGATTCAGGGCTCCATTTGTGGGGGCATTATTCTTTCTTTGTGACTTGGGAGAATTCCTTAATGTTCTTTAGTGGAAAGAACCTAGGTGAAGTTATTCAGCTCTGAGTCTGAGGTCTTCTGAGATTTTTCTTCTCCCACCATTATCAAGCTCAGATTCAAAGCCCTTCTGTTATGTAAATATATGCTGGGATCTAGGGACTAGTGGCAATAGCCAAAGCTTTCAACGTTCAGCCCTCCTACCAGACCTGTTTACCAATCCCATTCCCAATGTATGTGGAGATTGTCTGCTTTTAACCATATTCTGAACCTTGCCTTACTACCTCAAAGAGGATTTTCTTTTTCTCTCTACTTATTTTGCATTGACTTTGGCATGTATCAACACTAACCATTCTTGACATGTTGGCCTATTCTTTAGAAAACTCTCCTACAACGTTTCAACAGGAACTAACCCCCCTAGGAATGGTATCAGATAGCAAGCATCTGCCATTGTAGACAGCTCCATTGCTATTTCCCAAGATATCTTTATGGGAAACAGCTGCCTCCTGCTTCCACCATCTGATAGATGAAACTGCATTATCAAAATATAAGCAGGCTTCTTCTTTCTTGGGATAAAGTAAGTAAATAGAAAATTGTAATCCTTTCTTTCTCTTAATTTTCTTATAGTTAGCCAAACCATTTTCTAAAAAGAAAGTTTGCCATTGAAATTTGGATGATTTGAATGGAAGATACTTGGCCAGTCAAACACTAAGAATTTTTAAATTATCATTATAAATATAATTTAAATAGCATGAAAATCTTAAGTGAAGAAAAAGGGACTAATGGCCCATTCTATTGATTTCACTACACTGGGCATATTCAACAATATACTTGATGAATTGAGTGGCAAAAAGCAAGACTTCAGCATTAAGGCAAGTATCCCCAAACCTTCCAGAGATTTTCAAATATCATGGAATTTGTAGACTAAATGACATTGATTTGATACAGTAGATTAAAAAAAAAATTTATTGTGTTTGGGTGGAAGTTTACAGAGCATATTGATTTTCCATTCAACGATTCATATATATTTTGTTTCAAGACATTGATTGCAAACCTCACAATGTATCAGCTCTTTCTATTTCCTCCTTGTGTTTACCATTTCTGTTTGTCCTTTTTCTTACCTTTCCTTCCTTCTGAGCTTTGTCCTTGGGCAAATGCTGGCCTTTTGATCTTGTACAGTTGTTGTTCTAAGAAGCTCCCTGGCCATGAGGGAGCCTATTGTTTGACTGGAAGTTGAGCCATGGGGGTGAGTTCAGTTCTAAACTTGGAGGGTGTCTAAGTCTCAGGGGTTCAATCAGTCTCTATCAGACCAGTAAGCCTAGCATTTTTTTATGATTTTGAGTTTTGTTCCATATGTTTCTCCCACTCTATCCAGGACCTCCTATTGTGCTCCTTTTCAGAGCGGAAGGTGGGCACCTTCTAGTTCTTCTGGTCACTAGGTTATAGAGGCTGGCATTTGCATTAGTCCTTTGGACTAATTGTTTCCATGCATCTTTGATTTTCTTCACTTTTCTTTGCTCTGGATGAGGTGAGATCTTAGATAGTTGTACCTTAGATGGCCAATCAAAAGCAGACCCCAGTTGCTACTTACCAAAGTAGGATGTAGAACGTTATCTTTGTGGACTATGTTATGCCAATTGACTTTGATATCCACTGGGACTGTGATTCTGAGCCCCCAGACCCAGTGACTTATTCCCTCAAGGTGTTTGCTTATGGGTAAGTTTTCATAACTTTGCCTCCATAAGCTCTAATGTTGTTGTCAGGTGCCGCTGAGTCAGTTTCAACTCATAGAATGAAACACTGCTTGCATCATACTCACAATCTTTGCTATGCTTGAGCTCATCATTGCATCATTGCAGCCACCATGTCAATCCATCTCATTGAGGGTCCTCCACTTCTTCACTTAGAGAGCATGATATCTTTCTCCAGGGGCTGGTCCCTTCTGACAACATGACCAAAGTACATGAGACAAAGTCTAGCCATTCATGATTCTAAGAGCATTCTGGCTGTACTTCTTCCAAGACAGATTTGTTTGTTCTTCTGGCAGTCCGTGGTATTTTCTTTTTTTGTTGTTGTTATTCCCACTCAGTGAGAGTTTTCTTGGCTGTAATCTTTTATTATTATTATTATTATGATTGGGGTGAAAGTTTACATAACAAATTCACTTCCCACCCAACAGTTCATACACATTTTGTTTCATGACATCAATTGCAATCTCCATAATATAACGGCTTTCTTCCCTTCTTCCCTATGCATTCCTGCCCTCTGAACTTTCTCCCTGTACAAGTGCTGCCCTTCTGCTCTCCCATGGCTGATTGTTCTAAGGAGTGTACCTACCTGGTGTAATTCTTTACCTGTGAGCCTGTGTATTGTTTGGCTGGAAGCCATAGGAATGAATTCAGTTCGAGGCCTGAAGGGTGACTAGGGACCATAGTCTCAGGGGTTTCACCAATCTCTATCAAACTAGTAAGCCTGGTCTTTTTTATGATTTTGAATTTTCTTCCACATTTTTTCTCCCATTCTATCTGTGATCTTTTATACTGATTCATTTCCTAGTGGTTGACAGTGGTAGCCAAGCACAATCTAGTTCTTCTGATGTCAGAGTCATGTAGACTGAGGTTTGCATGGTCCACTAGTCCCTTGGAATAATTGTATCCATGTGTCTTTGATTTTCTTCATTCTTCTTTGATCAGCACAAGGAGAGACCAATTGTTGCATCTTAGATGGCCACTTGCAAGCTTTTAACACCCCAGTCATAACTCATCAAAGCAGGATGTAGAGCAATGTCTTTATGCAGTATGTTATGCCAATTGAGCTTGATGTCTCCTGCAGCCATTGTCCCAGGACATGATATTTTCAGTATTCCTCACCAACACCACAATTCAAATGCATCATTTCTTCTTTGGTCTTTCTTATTCATTGTCCAGGTTTCACATGCATATGTGGCTATTGAAAATACTATGGCTTGTTTTCAAAGTGACATCTTTGCTCTTTAACACTTTAATGAGGCCTTTTGCAACACATTTGCCCAGTACAATATGTTGTCTGATTTCTCTACTGCTGTTTCCATGGGTGTTGATTGTGGACCCAAGTAAAATGAAATCCCTGACAACCTCAGTCCTTTCTCCATTTATGATGATGTTGCTTATTGCTCCAGTTGTGAGAATTTTTTGTTTTCTTTATGTTGAGGTGTAATCCATACTGAAGGCTATAATTTTTGATCATCATCAGTAATTTCTTCAAGTCTTCTTCACTTCCAGCAAGCAATATTGTATTATCTGCATGTCACAGGTTGTTAATGAGTCTTTTTCCAATCCTCATGCCGCGTTCTTCCTCATATATTCTAGTTTTTTGATTTGCTGAGCATACAGATTGAATAAGTATGGTGAAAGGATACAATCCTGACACACACATTTTCTGATTTTAAGCCACACAATATCCCCTTGTTCTGTTTGAATGATTGCTTTTTTGTCAATGTACAGGTCCCCCATGAGCACAAGTAAGTGTTCTGGAATTCCCATTTTTTCCCAGTGTTATCCATAGTTTGTTATGACCCACAGGTGATTGCCTTTGCACAATCAGTAAAACACAGGTAAACATCTTTCTTGTATTCTTTGCTTTCAGCCAAGATCCATCTGACATCAGCAATTATATCGCTTGTTTTATGCCCTCTTCTGAATCTGGCTTGAGTTTCTAGCAGTTTGTGTCAATATACTGCTGCAACCATTTTTGAATTTTCTTCAGCAAAATTTTACTTGTGTTTGATATTACTGATATTGTTTGATAGTTTCCACATTCTCTTGGATCACCTTTCTTTGGAATGGACACAAATATGCTCTACTGTATTCATGGATATATTTGCAGTACATATAAGTAGATGCATAGAAATATGCTATCAAGCCTATATATATATATACATGGGTGTAGTACCATTTGTCTTCCCACATCTGTTCTGCTTTCATGTCTATATATGTATCCACTTGTAGATTATTGGTATTACTCTTACTGCAGGATTGTGGATGTAATAGTATTACCTTTGTTACCTTTAACTCTAGTGGTCCTCCTAGTGCCTTCCTTTGCCTTGATCATTTTGTGCTGACCTCCCCCTTATTGCATATAGCCTTTCCTTCACCCAAGTTAATACCTGTCTACCCTCTATTTAGGATTTATTCTCTGTCCCCCTCTCATCCCTGGTAGCCTTCAAAGAGTATTTCTTTCTGTATATAAACCTTTTCTTGATTTATTAAGTAGTGTTCTCATACAATATTTGTCCTTTTGTGAGTGACTGATTTTCCTCACCTCTCTCATTCAATGGTTGTTTTGGTTACCTAGTGCCACTCTGACAGGAATATGTATCACAAATGAGATGGCTCAAACAAACAGGGATTTATTCTTTTACAATTTTGGAGGCTAGAAGTCTGAGTTCAAAGTGCCAAGCTCTAGGGGTTGAGCAAAAACACCTCAACCTTGGGCTTCAGCTCTGCCTCGTGTTCCTGGCCCACTGAAGCTAGAGGCTTTTCTTCACTCTGGCTGCTGCTGGCTGTTGACTAGTTAGTCAACTTCTCAATAATATTCAATCATTCATTTTCTATTCATTAACAACTGGGTTCTTTGTTAGACACTATCCGTAGTGATACCGCCTCGGAAACCCAAGGAAGGGTCACTATGAGTCGATCCAACTCAACAGCAGTGAGTTCGTTTATCAAAATAATGATGAATAAGACGTGGCACCTTCCTCAAGGAGTTCATAGTCCAGGGAGGATGACAGATGACACATAGATGATTGTAACACAAATTATTCAATATTCTAGGAGACGTTTAAGCTGAACACAGAAGAGGGACTAACAATCCATCCGCAGGAATCAGAAAAACTCTTAATGGAAGAATTCCTTTGAGTTGGATATAGAAGAATGAGAGATGGTTTCACAAATAAAGAAAAGGATGTTGTATGGAAAGATTCTTCAATGAAGAAATCTTAAAAAAAAAAAATAAAATAATCACTTTTCTCACTATAATAAAAAAATCAAGACTATCTAAATTGACTTTTTGGGTTTTTGTTTTGGAGTCATAATTATACAGATTATTCTCCATTAATCAAATATTTTTCCCTGTTTTTGGCAACAAAGACAAAGCTGCAGACAGACCATTCCTTTTACCACATACAGATGTGATGATTATTTTTCCAAAACCTGAAAATTGTGGTTTGAAATGATATTCAGGTTTGACTGCATTTCTGTTTCTTTGCTTATTTTGCTTTCACAACATTGTTTTCCACGTTCTGAGTTGTAAATACTATTGCTCAACTAGACATAATTTATTTATTTTGTCCTAAGTAACTGTTCAAATGAAGCAATAAAATCAAGATTCTTTAAAGCAAGCTATATAAATATCGTTCATATTAGACCAAAAGGGAAAAAGAAATTTAAAGGTACACTTGGTAGAACCAATTGTATTAGACCATGAAAATGTTGATCTTGTTCATATATAGCTATATATCCAAGAACTGGAAGTTCCTCCTAGAAATAAACAAAACATTACAATGTTTAAAATATCTTAATGAATAACATAATCCCCTTTGGGGGTAAAAAAGCAACGAAGTCAATAGTTCTGTTATATGAAGTATTAGCATATTTACTTAAGATTTTGTTCAAAGAGTTGGGGCAAAAAGAGAAAGGGGAGAGAGAGAGAGAGAGAGAGAGACATGATAGGGAGAAGAGGAAGAAAATAGACTTTCACTGTTATCATTTGGAGAAAATTAAACTTTGGGCCTTTCCCCTGACACTGCTATGTACCCTTTTCCAAAAGACCAATATTTGGTACATTTCAAGGAGAAAAAATTTGAATTGATCACTCACACAGCCAGGCCAAGCATAAAGAGCTGAAAACTTGGGGTTTGACAAGAAGGAAAGGGATCCAAGACAGGAAATTGACTTGGTCAGATGTGTGGAAAATCAAGGCAGCCCATAAGGCCATTAATGAAGATCCCCGTCAGGCAGCCTCTGCCTCTGCACCCCGCCCTCAGCCCAGACTCTCTCCAGCTGGGAGGATTTATTTCAGAAGGAGCCGTGCCAATGCCTTCCAAGGGAAACAAGGCTGGAGCACGTTTTACCAAATGATGCTACAAAGGAGGCACAGGTGGCATGTTGGAAGTGTCTTTCTCAACAGAGAGAGGGGGAGCCAACCACAGCCAATCCCTCTGATCTTAGCCTAAGGAAACTCAACTCTGCAGAACAGAGATCCCAGACCAAAAGCTGGAAAAGGGAAAACCCAGTTAAGAAGGATTCATCCTTCAAAAACAATAGAAATAGTGTCTTTTCCTGTCGCCTGTTACCAAACATGTGGAGAAACAAAGCTTATTAAGAAGATGCTGATTAGGAACGGCTGAAAGATAATGGGACAAAATAGCATTAAAAAATATATATATGGAAGTGGATTAACAACATTGGGCAGAACTCAGTGTTAGATCAAAACTGCAGAGGAGGATATAGACTAATGCTTAATTATAAACAGTCTCAACCCTAACACTGCTGTTAACTCAACAATTCATGAAGGGTTAAAACTGATTCTCATAGCAAGTTTTATAGTTTTGCACAGAAAGGAGGGGAAAACAACGTAAAGCTGATGTTCCAACCAGAAAACAAAAGATAATTGCATACTTATATCCTGGTTCAACACTTAACTAATGATGTGCTATTGGGTAGGTTTCTCCATCTATAAAATGGGAGCGAATAGTTGTACCAAACTCATGATTATATTGAATTATTTAGTATATGTAAGTCATTGGGAACAGTTCCTGACATATATTAAGTGCTATATAAATGTTAGCTAAGGAGCTCTGGTAGCGTAGTGCCTAAGGCACTTGACTGCTAACCAGAAGGCTGCTAGTTAATATGAATGTTTCATCATAAACATTCCAGATTCGAATTGGTCTTGAAATACCAGTATCAAATAACCCTGAAGCCTGTCCAAAGTGTGTGCACCATGGGAAGAGATTTATTTATAAAACATCTCAAATTTTATTGCTGAATCAGTTGTTAAGATTTCCACTGATGGTCATCACCTTTCTTTTTTTGGGTTTCTAGCCATATCTTTATTAACCCAACTCCATTTCCCCTAGGTCCCAAGGCCAATATTATAGGAAAGCAATGAAGTGAAATAAGACCTTAGAGTTAGGAGACTGTGTTTAGTTATTTCTCTGATAAGTCACATGTATTTGTTACACTCACTTCCTCTCTCTGGGTCTGTGATTCCTCCCCATCACAGGAGAGGGTTGAGCTTTTTTTTTTGTTATTTGTTTATGTTTTTTGTTATTCTATTCCATCATTTTAGATATTTCCCATTATCCATTTGCTCAGATAAGTGCAAGAGGACTCTATTTTATTTGTGGTCTAATATGCTTGTCCATGTACCTTCTGGTCACCTATATCTGAATACCCCTTACAAGGCCCTTCATCTCTACATGTGAAAGTTTTCATCTTCCCTATCATCCCATGCACCCTACATCTTTTCCCTCTCTAGATTCCTGAGAGTGAATCCACCATTCTCTTGGTCTCCAGCTCAAAGCCTTAGTTGTCTTGGAAGTCCTCCATCAGTTTTACCGAAGTTCACAGTCTCTCCTTGGTTTCCTCCTGGTCCTCTAATCAGCCACCTGTGTTTAGGCTCCTCTCAGCAATCCTTTGGCCAGTGTTTCCTGAATTTTAAAGTGCATGTGGGTCACCTGGGGATTCTTTTCAAATGCAGATTCCAATTCAGTTTGCCTGGATCAGCCCGAGTGCAAATTTCTAACAAGCTCCCAGGTAATGCTGAGCTGCTGGTATCTACCACACTTGAAGGAACAAGCCACATAATCTTGGAATGAGAGCCCCAGAATCCACATGTTTTCCTTTTTAATCCATTTCTCTGGTTAGAATTCCTAACCTTTGTGCTTACCAATGAACTATTATGGCTTACATAATTCAGAAGAAAATCAAATCTCTTCACCTGGGTTTCCACCTAAACTACTATATTTAATTAGTCGCTCCTGGATACATTTTGTTCACTTTCTGCCTTCATGCCTTGCTCAGGTTGCATACTTTGTTTGAAATACCATCTTTCTTTTTTCAATTGTGTTAGTGAAAATCTTATTAATCCTTAAAAAGCCAACATAAATGCCATGTAGTACATGAAAAATTTCTACTTTCCTAAAATTCATCCTTTTCTCTTAATTCCCATGCTGTTTTGTTTACTTTTTTTTTTAATGATGATTCACATTTGATTGACATTTTATATTTATTTCTCTGTCACCTTTTCTATCAGACTCAGGACTCCTTGAAGTGATTCCTCAAAGCAGGAAAGAACTGTGTTTAGAACAAATTAAACTCCTTCACTAATTATCCAAATTCATGCAGGTTGAAAATATGAGGCAAATTAAAAAAATGGTTTATCTAGCCATTCTGAGGGTGATCAGGGTTTTGGAGACACAATTCTAGTGGCATAGTGCCTAAGCCATTTGACTGCTAACCAGATGGCTGGTGGTTCAAGCCCACCAGCTACTCCTTGGAAGGAAGACTGGGCAATCTACTTCTGCAGAGATTGTTGTTGTTATTTGCCATTGAGTCGGCCCCGACTCCTAGCGACCCCTGCTTGGGTTTCCAAGGCAGTTATCACTACGGAAGTAGGATTGCCCAACCTTCCTTCCGAGGAGTGGCTGGTGGGTTTGAACCGCCAGCCTCCTGGTTAGCAGTCAAGTGCCTTAGGCACTATGCTACAGAGATACTGCCTTGGAAACCCAAGGAGGGGTCACTATGAGTTGCAATTGACAGCAGTGAGTTTGGTTATGTTGGTTGGTGGCTTCTGTATAAGATCCCATGCTGAGGGTCTCTGGCAGGGCCAAAGAATAAGGCCAGTATCCTGAAGGTCTTTGCCATCTGAATGTGTGTGGGGGTGGATAATGACAAGGAAGGGGATGACACTGAGCATTTGCACCATGAGTTATTTGGGCCCCTGCTTGAAGCAGAGTCTTGGACTAGAGGAGTTGTGAGTCTGGTTCATGACATAATTGTTATGTTCTGAAGACTCATGGCTCTGGGGATAACATACTTATTAAACAAACACCATGAGGATTTGTCTAGAAATGTGCTTTCAATGTAATTCCCAGTCTCTGCATTTATAGCCACCACCTGTGCTTTCATTATTCACTCTAGCTTTTCTGTCTGAAGCAGACACAATTAACTTTGCAGTACCTCAAAGGAGTTTCTATCATGGCCTCCTATTCAGTCACAGGAACTCTCTCAAGAATTAAGTCTCATGGACACATCTGTTGCCTGTATGAGAAGGAAGAGCCTCAACCCCTAGGATCAGAAAGGGTGATGAAGTACTTATAGCTTGCTGATGAAGTTAAGTGAAGACTAGCTAGTTTGTGGCTTCTGCTTCTCCTGGGAAATTACATTATTAAAAAGATTAAATATGTACTTTCCAAACACTTTCTGAGAATTAGAGACTTTTAGAACTTGAAGGTAGTTTAGAGATTGCCTGGTCCATTCTCTCACTTACTAAATAAGGAAACTAAGGCTCATGATCACACACTGATTCCATGGCAAAGCAAGGCCTTAAACTTAAGTCTTTTGAGCCCGAGCCTAAGTGAGAGGAATAAAATCATAATTTATTGAGCCTCGAGATGTGTCCGAGACTATTCAGTGCTTTACATATTTTATCACACTAAATTTCCCCAGTATTACCCCAATTCGCAGAGGTAGTGTTCACTCCAATATTAAAGATGAGAAACTTGAGTCTCATTGAAGTAGGGTAACTTGTCTAAGAATAGGCAGCTAGAGTATGGACAGTGTACCATGCCTCTGTGTCCTTTCTCAAGGTAAGACTACCTGGTGGCCAACATTAAGGAGCCTTGTCAGTTGGTGGCATTTGAAGGAGAAAAAAGAAACAATACTTATCCATAAACAATAAGTATATATATATATATATTTTTGAAGATATATTTTTTTCCATTCCTAGAAGAATTTATAGCAATTTAGCTTTTGGCATGAGATCAACAACACATTGAGGATTTTAAAAATTTTAAATCAGATGTTATCTTATTTTCTTATTTCCCTTGAGCCCCATGGTGCTCTGACTAAGCCACTTTGCTCACTTCATACTTATTGACCAACCAATAAGAATCACTTTGGAGGATGATCATTAAGAATTCTGCTGAATTCTGCAGAGGAAATGCTTCTCAAAGCAATGGAGTCATTCCTAGTCATATCCATTAGGGCACTGCAAAGAAGATAGCTATGGCACTTAGCAAATCCAGTTCCATCACGATGGTGAAACTGTAAAAGACAAACCTCAGTAGAACTTAGGGTACCAATAGGGAGTTCACAAATGGTACCAGAGGCACAGTCTAGAAAACCAAGACTTCGGTTGAGTTAAAAGACTTCAAAAAAGCAATGATTAAGAATTGTTTTAAAACATGTCCCCATATGAGTTTAAATAGGAAAAAGAAATGTTTTTCAAAGCCAAAGGCTCAAAGGTTAAATTTCAATTTTAATAGCTTTGGGCAGCTAACAAAGGAATGTTATTAGACTCTAAATGGCATTAATCAGAATTTTCCATCAGAGTCACTTTCTATTCAATATTCAAAATGCATAGACTTTAGCCAGTGATATGATGTCTGTGTGCTTGTTATTATTATTACTATTATTTTTATCATGATTTGGGTGAAAATTTACAGAGCAAATTCACTTTCTGTACAGCAGTTCACATATACTTTGTCTCATGACATTGACTGTAATTTACCCCAATGCAACAGCTCCCCTCCCACTTCCTTCTGATAGTTACCTCTTTCCTGTGTCCATCCCTCCATGGACTCCTGCCCCCTGAGATGTCTCCCTGTGCATAAAAAGCCCTTCTTTCTCCCATGATTGTTCTCAAGGAGTGTATCTACCTCAGGTAAATGTTCAACTCATTTGCCTGTCTTTTGTTTGGCTGGAAGCCACAGGTGTGGGTTCAATTCCAGACCTGAAGGGCAGCTAGGGGCCATAGTGTCAGTGGTTCCACCAGGCTCTCTTTTTTTTTTCCCAAATGATTTTGAGTTTTGTTCCACATTGTTCTCCCTCTCTATCCTGGATCTCCTACATAGATCCCCCTCTGAGTGGTTGACAGTGGTAGCTAGGCATCATCTAGTTCTTCTGCTCTCATAGTCATATAGGTTGTGGAACACATAGTGTACCAGTTGCCAGGACTCATTGTTTCCATGTATCTTTGGTTTTCTTCATTCTTCTTTGCTCTGGACGAAGAGAGACCCATCTTGCATTTAGATGGCTGCTTGCAAGATTTTAAGATCCCAGTTGCTACTCGCCAAAGTAGGAGGTGGAGCAATGTTTTGTGTAGTATGTTATGCCAATTGAGCTTGATGTCCCATGTGACTATGGTCCTGAGCCCACCGGTTCAACTACTCGGTCTATCTGGGTAGCCAGCTGTGACCAAGAAGTGACTACAACCTTGTCCCTTGTCAGCTCTACTATACACCTGGAATTCTTAAAAATCATACAAATACACTTCTAGGACCATTGTCTGCCAACCCTATACATGTTCTTGAGTACATTCCCCACTACATGTACATACCTAATAGTTCAGCCTGCTCACCCATCTATGCACCCGTATACCCATGTTTGCCTTCACTGACAATGAAGTACTATATGTGCAAAAGGGTTCATCTTCGTTGCCTGTACCTCCATGTACCTCTCTATGTTTTCCTCTTCCTCAATCCCACCATGTTGGTCACTCACATTTGGTACATTGCCCTTCTCTTCATGCAAATCAGTACTTACTTCTACTGCATTGTCAGTGAAGGCGAACATGGGTATATGGGTGGATAGATGGGTGGGCAGGCTGAACTAGTGCCTAAGGCACTTGACTGCTAACCAGAAGCCTGGCAGTTCAAACCCACCAGCCACTTCTTGGAAGGAAGATGGAGCAATCTACTTCTGTAGTGATACTGTCTTGGAAACCCAAGGAGGGGTCGCTATGAGTCGGGTCCGACTTGACGGCACATAACAACAGCAATATGTAGTGGGGAGTGTACCCAAGACCATGTATAGTGTTGGCAGACAATGGTTCTATAAGGGTATTTGTATGATCTGTAAGAATTCCTAGGTGTTCCCAACACTAACAGTGTTCCTTCCCCTCCCCTCCTACCCCTGGTAATCAACAGAGAAAATTTCCTTCCTATCTAAACCTTTCCTTGACTTTTACAATAACGGACTAATACAATATTTGTCCTTCTGTTATTGACTTATCCATTCCTCAGTTGATGGACATTTAGGTTGTTTCCATCTTTTGGGTATTGTAAATAGTGCTGCAATCAACATGGGTGTGCATATGTCTGTTCTTGTCATGGCTCTCATTCTTTAGGATGTATACCTAGTAATGGAATGGCTGGGTCAAATGGTATTTCTAATTCCAACTTTTGAAGGAATCGCCATATCACTTTCCACAGTGGTTGTACCATTTTACTGTCCCATGAGCAGTGTATGAGAGTCCCAATCTCTCCACATCCTTGCCAACATTGGTTATTTTCTGTCTTGTTGAACTTTGCTACTAGTGCTGGGGCAAGATGATATCTCATTGTTGTTTGATTTGCATCTCTCTAATGGCTAATGATCATGAGCATTTCTTCATATTTCTGTTGGCTGCCTGAATATCCTCCTTGGTGAAGTTTCTATTCATGTCTTCTGCCAATTTTTAAATTGGATTATTTGTCTTTTTGTTATTGAGGTGTTGGAGTTTTCTATAAATTCTAGAGATAAGTCCCTTGTCAGTTATGTCATTGCCAAATATTTTTTTTTTCCCCATCTGTAGGTTCTCTTTTGACTCTTTTGGAGAAGTCTTTGAAAGCACATAAAAATTTAATTTTGAGAAGATCATCTAGTTTCTCTTCTGCTGTTTATGCATTTTGGGTTATGCTTGATAGTCTATTTATGCCATATATTAGGGCCCTTAAATTTGCCCCTAGATTTTCCTTGAGGAACTGTATAGTTTTAGGTTTCACATTTAAGTCTTTGATCCATCTAGAGTTTGTTTTTGTGTATGGTGTGAGGTACAGATCTTGCTTCATTTTTCTGCAAATGGATATTCAGTTTTGCCAACACCAGTTATTAAACAAACATTCTTTTCCCCATTTAATGGATTTTGGCCCTTTGCCAAAGATCAACTGACCATAGGTCAATAGATCTATTTCTGGTCTCAATTCTGTTGCATTAGTCTATGTGTCTGTCATTGTGCCAATGCCAGGCAGTTTTGACTACTGTGCCTGTTTAGTAGGTTTTGAGATCCAGCAGTGTGAGACCTCCTGCTTTGTTGTTCTTCTTCAATAGTGCTTGGCTTATTCAAGGTCTCTTTCCTTCCCATATAAAGTTAGTGATTGGCTTTTCCACATCACAATAAGGATATCTTTATTCCACCTCTTGGGTCAGTTATTCTTCCTTTCCATTCTTGTCTCTGCATTATATTTTTCAGTCACTGTAGACTTAACACCAAGAGGTTTCCCATGCTCATGGCTTCTGGTTCACATTTCTCTCTCTGAGATGTCATCCACTTGTGAGGTTTCCACTATTTGCCTACCTGAAACACTTGTTAAACTATATTTCAAGCCCCAACCTATCTCCCCAGCTCATCAACAATTGCCTACCATGCAGACTCTCACAGCACACAAACTCAATGTTCAAAAAAATGAGACTATTCTCTCTCCCTCTCACCCTCCCTTTTGGAAATTGAATTTTCTCTCTCCGATGTCATATTTCTCCATTATGTTTCTTTCTTCAATATCCTATATCTATTGCCAAAGGGGCAGGGAGGCCACATCTTCTGACCTCCTCTAACTGCACAAGAGGAAAACAGAATCACCATCAATAGCCCAAGGCTTATTCCTGTGAAGCCAGACATGCTGCCTCTTTCCAGCCTTTTCATCAACCTTGACACCAACCATTCCTCCCGCAGCACCCACCACCTTTCTGCTGAGTTAGATAATTTGCTGCAGTGGCCACACAGAGCTCACAGATTATGGGGTTTAATAGGGAAGCACCAGGTGACAATTCAAGTTCAGGAACAATGCTTAGTCTCTCTCAGCCCATCGTCTCTCAGCCAACAGTCTCTCACAGTCTCTCTCCAAGCTATGCATGTCTCTTGGTGTCTCTCTCAGCAATGCATGTCTTTTGTGTCTCTTTCTCTGCAGTGTGTATCTCTCGGGAGCATATGTCTCTCAGGAGTGCATTTCTCTCAGGAGTATGTTTCTCTCAGCAGCACGTTATTCTCAGCCAGCAGTCAGAGAGACTTCTGCCTCTAGGAGGCCTCCTTCTGATCCTGGTAGAGTGGCCAAACTAGCCAATCATAACATCAGAATTCTAAGCACCTGAGAGAGAACTTCCCAGAACATTGCTTTGTGCCACTCTCAACCTGGAAATACCCAGGTGGATAACTTTAATAATCAGGAACTCTTCAGCTGGTCACAGCAAATTCCCCCATGGAGTTCACAAAGACTTGTGGCTAGAAAAGCTGTACCAGGTAATTTACTACACCACACCTATCTTCAATATTTTTCTAAAGGCATTTCAAGTCCTACCTCCTCCAAGAAATCTTTCCCTATTTTGTTCACTTATTAAAGAAACATTTAATGAATACCTATTTCTGATAGGCCCTAGACAGATAGAAAACAAGATAGACACAGTCCATATCCTCATGGAGCTTACATTCTTCTGGGGGACATAGATAAGTGACCAAACACCTACAATGAGTGCTCAGAAGGAAAAGCATAGAATTGTTATTGTTGTGTTTAGGTGCTATTAAGTTGGTTTTGACTCATAATGAACCTATGTACAACAGAATGAAACACTGCCTAGTTATGCACCATCCTCACAAATTTTTGCTATGCTTGAGCCCATTCTTGCAGCCATTGTGCCAATCCATCTCATTGAATCTCTTCCCCCTTTTTTGCTGACTGTGTACTTTACCAAGCATGATATCCTTCTCCAGGACTGATCCTTCCTGATAACATGACCAAAGTATGAGAGATGAAATCTGGCCATTCTCTCTTCTAAGGAGCATTCCAGCTGTACTTCTTTCAAGACAGATTTGTTCGTTCTTCTGGTAGGCTGTGGCATATTCAATATTCTTCACCAACACTATAATTCAAATGCATCAATTCTTCTGCAGTCTTCCTTATTCATTGTCCATTGTTCACATGCATATGGGACTATTGAAAATACTATGGCTTCAGTCAGGTGTACCTTAGTCTTCAAAGTGATTTTTTTTTTTTTAAACACTTTAAAGAGGTCTTTTACATCAGTTTTGCCCAACACCATACATCATTTGATTTTTTTGCTGCTCCTTCCATGGGTATTGATTGTGGATCAAGTAAAATGAAATCCTTGACAACTTCAATCTTTTCTCCATTTATTTTAGTGTTGCTTATTGGGTTAGTTGTGAGGATTTTTGTTTTCTTTAAGTTGAGGCATATTCTGTACTGAAGACTATAGTCTTTGATCTTCATGAGGAAGTGTTCCACTCTTCCCTTCCAGCAAGCAAGGTTGGGTCATCTGCATATTGCAGGTTGTTGATGAGTCTTCCTCCAATCCTGATGCTGTGTTCTTCTATCATCCAGGTTCTTGGATTGTCACTCAGATTGAATAGTTTGGTGAGAGAATACAACCTTGACACACAACTTTCCTGATTTTATATTATGCAGTCCCCTTGTCCTGTTCAAAGAACTGCTTCTTGGTCTATGTAGATTCCTCATAAGCACAATTAAATGTCTGGAATTCCCATTCTTTGCAATGTTACCCATAATTTGTTATGATGCATACAGTCAAATTCCTTTTGCAGAGTCAATAAAATACAAGTAAGCATCTTTGTGGTATTCTTTGCTTTCAGCCAAGATCCATCTGTTGTCAGCAATAATATCTCTCATTCCACACCCTCTTCTAAATCCAGCTTGAATTTCTGGCAGTTCCCTGTTGATGTACCCCTGCAAGCATTTTTAAATTATTTTCAGCAAAATTTTCCTGGCAAGTGATATTAATGATTTGTTTGATAATTTCTGTATTCTGTTGGATTATTTTTTGTAATGGGCATAAATATGTATCTCTTCTAATCCACTGTCCAGTTAACTGTCTTCCAAATTCTTGGCATAATCAAGGGAGTGCTTCCAGTGTTGCATTTGTTTGTTGACACATCCCAGTGAGTATTCCATCTGTTCCTGGAGCCTTGTTTTTGGTCAATTCCTTCAGTGCAGCTTGGGCTTCTTTCTTCAGTACCATTATTTCTTGATCATATACTACCTCCTGAAATGGGTCAACCAATTTTTTTGGTACAGTGACTCTGTGTATTCCATCTTCTTTTGATGCTTCCTGCATTGTTCAATATGTTGCCTAGAGAATCCTTCAATATTATGACTTGAGGCAATCTTGAATATTTCTCTTTAGTTCTTTCAGCCCGAGGAAACAAGTGTATTTTTCCCTTTTGATTTATTAACTCCATGTCTTTGCACATTTCATTATATACGTTACTTTGCTTTCTTAACCCACCCTTTGAAATTTTCTGTTCAGATATTTTACTTTTTCATTCTTTCATTCATTTTGCTACTCTCCTTTCAAGAGCAAGTTTTAGAACCTCTTCTGACATCCGTATTTGTCTTTTTTTCTTATCTTCTTAATGACCTTCATGTATTAGGTTCTTGATGTCATCCTATAACTCACCTGGCCTACAGAATCTTTGGTTCTCATGGACTTGTTTTTATTTTCTTCACTTTCAACTTAAATTGCGTATGAGCAATTCATGTTCTGTTCTACAGTCAGCCCCTGGCCTTGTTCTGACTGATAATATTGACCTTCTACCTCACCTCTTTTCACAGGTGTAGTCAATTTGATTCCTGTGCATTCCATCTGGTAAGGTCCACATGTATTGTTGTTGAGAAAGGTGTTTGCAATGAATAGGTCATTAGTCTTGCAAAATTCTATCATGTGGTGTCCAGCATCATTTGTATTATGAAGGCCATATTTTCCAACTACAAATGCAATGCTTCTTCTTTGTTTCCAACTTTTGCATTCCAATAACCAGTAATTATCAATACATCTTGATTGTATGCTTGGTCAATTTCAGACTGGAGAAGTTAGTAAAAATTTTTAATTTCTTCATCTTGGCTTTAATGGTTGGTGTGTAAATTTGAATAATAGTACTATATTAACTGGTCTTCCTTGTAGGAGTATGGATATTACCCTATCACTGACAGCATTGTATTTCAAGTTAGATCTTGAAATGTTCTTTTCGATGTATATGCCACGATTCTTCTTCAATTTGTCATTGCCAGCATAGTAGACCATACAATTATCTGATTCAAAATGGTCAATACCAGTCCACTTCAGCTCACTAATGCTTAGGATATTGACCTTTATGCATTCCATTTCATGTTTGACAACTTCCAATTTTCCAACATTCCTACTTCATATATTCCATGTTCCACTTATTAATGGATGTTTGCAGCTTTTTCTTCTTTTTGAGTTGTACCACAGCAGCAAATGAAGGTCTCAAAAGCTTTACTCCATTCATGTCATTAAGAACACCTCTACTTTGAGGAGGCAGCTCTTCCCAGTCTGAAGAGCTTATCTTCTTGCACTGTATCAGTGTTTCACTGCTATTCATGAGGTTTTCAATGGCCAATTTTTTCAGAAGTGGACCACCTCTTCCTTTTTCCTAGTCTGTCTTAGCCTGGAAGCTCCACTGAAACCTATCCACCATGGGTGACCTTGCTGTTACTTGAAAGACTGGTGGCATAGATTCCAACATCATAGTAACACACGAACCACCATTGTACAACAAACTGACAGATGAGTGGTGGAAGAATAGGATAGGGACATTTAAGAGCCTCTAAATCTTATATATTACTTCCTATCAAGAAATTGTTTAGTAACTCTCAAGTTGAATAGTTTTTCAAATCTGAGAAAAGATTTGGTGGCAGGATCTATTACCATACATTTACATCTCAGTCCCAAGAATATCATTGCCAGTACTCCTGAATCTTTGTTGACTGGGATACCTCCTTGTTATTGTTGTTATTTGCTGTTGAATGGGCTCCTACTCATGTACAACAGAATGAATTGTTGCCCAGTCCTGTGCCATCTTCATGACAGTTGGTATGTTTCAGTCCATTGTTGTGGCTATTGGGCCAATTCATGTCATTTATGATTTTCCTGATAATCAGTTGTTCAGTCCTAGGTGGGAAGAGAACATGGCAGTTTTGTATGGATATAGGCCCAGTCTGCATCAGGCAGCTTCTTCTTTGGGAGCTGACTGGGTGGTACTGGCAGGAATCCCAACTCCCCAAAGCTTGAATGAGATACACATGGCACACTTTCATGTGAAAGCTGGCTGGGAAATAAATAACAGCCAAATAGCTCACCCTGCCATTGTTGTGAATCTTCCCTTTGAAGATTACGTCAGTAGAGTTCTTTCCTCCAATATCACCATGTTATAAATCTAATGAGGGTGTTCAGTGGTTTGGGTTATATAGCACAGAGTAATGGGAAACATTATAGGCATGCTTTTATTTCTGTTCTTAATTTTAAGGTAATTTTAGTATCAGACTAAGCTTATTATAATAGATGGAAAGTGACTTTTTAGTATTTCTGAGATCTCCATATAAATGAGAAGTACTTGTGTACTGATGCTGGTTACACACACCACACTGCCCTCTTCACAACACACATGTGCACATCTTGCACATGCATAGGCACACACATTGCAGGCATAATGCTCTGAGGCAATTGAGCACCATCAAGGGCCCTCCCTACTTGTGATTTATTTTCTGCTTTTAAGTCCCATTAAGTACCATTTGAGAACACTATCTCATAAAGCCCCACATTTGGTAAAACCAATTCGAGTGATTTAAATGCTCAAGGCTAAAATATGCAAAAATAATAACTAGGACAAACAGTTGTGTGAGGAGCAAACCAAAATCATTTAAATAAGAAATTTCTAGGGGCAGTAAAAATATAACAACTTTGTTTTTCAAAAAAGGTTAACTTTAAGAACTTATGAACTAAAGTAATAAATTAGGAAAACAGAAACAGTTGTCAACATTTGGTATTTTTTGTACTATATTTTTGCTCCTTTATCTTAATAACTACTTTTTATATGAGCAGGGAAACATATTTTGTGTTCAGAAATCATCTACCTCTTTCAGTCGTGTGTTAACTTAGCACCTGAAATATCCTATATGACAAGCAAGCCATATGAAAAAGAATGTAATTGTGCAATTCTTAAAACCTTTTACTAATTTGATTTTCCTTGACATTACCTCCTCAAAACACAGTGATGTTTCAGGTTTTATATAAGAGATGGCAAAATGATTTGCCTATTCATTTATTTACATGATGAGTTGAAATAAACAAGAGTTTTGTTTGTTTTAAAGAACATAATATATACAATTCGTAGCCACTCTTTTTTTCCTCTTTTTTATGGCCACCAAATCTAACCCATCAAAAGTAAAGATGTACTTGCTTTTAAGCATGGTTATTTCTCTGCTGACTTTATTTAAAATTGGTAAGGCTATCTTGTTCTGCCTCATGAAAACAGGAGTCCCAACTACAAAGCCTGAAACAGCCATCCTCATTAAACCTGAAGCCTATAGTTTGGAAGAAAGAAGGAACTTCCTACAAGTTTGACTCAGAAAAATCCATCATGGCTTCCTGCCAAGCAACACAATGCAGGAAAGTGGAATGAAAGAAGTCTTTCCATTGACCTACACAAACTAATGAAGCAGGGTCTGCAGAGAAAGCCCACCACCAGAGGTATAAAATGAATCTACAACCTTAATTTTGAAGGCTACAATTGTTCAGTTATATAACATTAAATTTAATGTTTTAATCATTAATTATAGAACAAGGAAATGTTAACAGGTTATCAAAATGCCTCCACATTGTCAACTTCACAAATCTGGTTTAATGCAGGCATTAAGAGTAAAAGAAGAAGGTAATAGTTTGGGAGCCTGAGTCAGAAAAGATGAAATCTCAATGAAATCCCTGTTGGCTACTCAAAAGGAGGTCTGATAGTCTGTCAGTGATCCAATAATTTAAGCTACATTAAAGAAATCTCATGTGGGATTGAGAATGAAGCTCCAAGGAATGAGTGTGGGTTATCCACACTCTGGACATTTACTCTGGTCTGGTACAAGGGTGGTGTTGGGAAGAGGCTCCCACTGCTAACATGATTATCTTCCTTAAATTTCCAGAGAGGCTGCAAATACGCTGTCCACTGATAGAGAAGTGCAGAGTGAAGCAAAATCACCAAGGTGCTGAAAACCTTTAGTTGGAAGAACACCATTAATGGCTACCAGGCATTGAATGTCTCTGTGGCCCAAGTCCTCATGCCATCTTCCCAGCAGCACTGGGAGAAAGGATTAGCTTCAGTTTTCAGTTATGAAAGCCTCTGAACAGTTAACTTCTAATGGTCACATAGAAGGGAAGTGACCTTGGGAATGACCTTTGGCATGAAGCTTGCTTGGTCTGTTTCTATAGCTCATGCTACAGCCTCTATGTTCTACTGCTGTGTTCTGCTGTTTGTCTTTTCTGATGCTGCAGCATTGTTCAAAAGAGCCTCAGTGGCACAGTGGTTAAGTGCTCAGCTGCTAACCAAAAGGTTAGCAGTTCTTACCCACCAGCCATTCCACAAGAGAAAGATGTGGCACTATGTTTCTGTAAAGATTTGCAGCCTTGAAAACATTAGGGGGAAGTTCTACTCTGTCCTAAAGGGTTGCTATGAGTCAGAATTGTCTCAACAGCAGTGAGCTTTTTGGTAGTGTTGTTCAGGACTAGTCCATGAACATGCCACTCCATAGTGCAGCCCAGACTGCTAGTTAAAGTCCTCATTTTGATACTCTTTTTCTTCTCCCACCTCCATTTCTTTCCAAAGATCACATAAGAGCTTCAATTTCTTATAGGTAAGGGAAAATGAGATCAAGGAAAAGATCAAGTTGTAGTGAAGGAAATGAGAGGGAAAGAGAAAGTCTGAGAGAGAGAGAATCCATCTTGGAGTTGAGCAGTAAAAGAAAGAGAAAACACACTCTTGGTACCAAATGTGTTGGGCTGGGTTCTCTAGAGAAACAAAATTTATCTTAGGAAAATGGCTCACACACATATAGAAGCTGTCACATCCCAAATTCTTGGATCAAACGTCATACTGGAGGCTTTTCCAGCCTCACACAGCTGCAGGGGCTGACAAGCTCAAGGTTGGCAGGCAGTATACTGGCTGTTGACTCCAATAAATGATGAATCCAAGATCACCAGGCTGAATAGTGGATTGTTTGCTCATGGACAGTTGTAGGCAGCACAACAGAATCCTGATCTACAGAAGAGTGTCTTTTTCAGGATGTCCATAAATATACTGGATGCAGGCCACACCCCTAGGGAAACTCCCTTTCAATGGATTGGCTGGTCAAAACATATACATCTGACCTCATCATGAATAACCCAGATCATAACTGCTTAATTCACTCAGAATTGTGGTCCAGCCAAGTTGATACACAACTCCAATTATCCCACTCATCATGACAGCAAAACTTTGTATAACATGTGAGAGCACTGTGACAAGAGGATATGCTTTTTAATCCCTTAGTCAATCAACAGTCATGAGGGGACATCATTCTTTTTTGTTTCTTTGAGTTAAATGCATCTATTTGTTTTATTATATCACAGTCAATGTTAATGCTGTTTACCAGAAGACTGAAAAGTATTTTTATTTGCTTAATGACTGGTTTTCTATTTGCTATTGAGTTTCTGTTTCAACAGATTTTTGAACTGAATTTAGAATGCATCCCACTTTCTATGTTTCTTTCTTAGATCCCACTTGAGATTTCTGCACATGTCCTTAGGTTTCTCTGTTCTCTCCTTGGACATGAAAGTGTCATTCCTGATATCTTGCCTTCATCTTCTCCCTTCTGTGCATCCCAGACACAGACAAGAGCACACATTCATTTGGATGGAAGAATGTGGCAGTTCCAAAGTTAATCTAGCAATGAATCAAGCACTGGCTCCATTTTAATTTATATGCAGAATGGAAGCATCTTTCTCATTTAATAAGCCTCTTGTTAACAGATCATATTCTTTAACTGCAAAGGACCAGAAATTGAAGAGGCATTATGTTTTTTGAGCCAGCATTGGAAGGACATTTTACTTGCATTCACAAAATTGTTTTCTCCACTTCCTTCAATTATGCTGATTCATACAGAAGATATACAGGATTGGAGAAAAGGTCAAGGAGTTTTTTTTTAGAAAAGCTACTGACTTCAAGTAGTAAAATTGAATTGATTGCTTTTAAATGTATCACATAAAGCCTCTGTTCTTCTGAGCACAGAAATCATTAAAGATGACATTGCCAGATTCCATACTGTTTTGGCTACCTTTCATTCTAAGCAACTGGAAAGTGGTAAATAGCAGAGGGGGTGGTTCAGTTTGGCCTGATGAATTATCAGACAGTCCATGATTATGACATCATCCTGACGTTTAGTGGGGGTGGGCTTTGTTTTCTGATTAATGATAGATTCACTAAGGACCAGAAATAACTAGAGAAAAGTCATCAATACCCATTTTAGTCCCAAGACTGAAGACATGATATATGGAAAGTGACTCTGGAGAAGTAATTTATATCTGCTATATAGGTGAGATATTTCTTTTCATTAATACTTATTGGATTATATTTTTGTAATCAAATATCCACATTGAAAACACAAACATTTGCAAACATCTAAGGATAACATTTATAAGAAACTGGAAAAAATGTTAACATACTGCTTTTGTACACTATGGTCTGCAATAATGATTTGACTTCAATTTTGTCCCCATATCTTATGCCAACAAAGACTGATTTATAAAGCATGCGCCCCAGTCCAGAACCAGATAATACTGGAGATAATTACTATGCCTGGTTAGAGTTTAAGAGCAATTTCCTGAGGCACCACTTGTAAAAGTAAAAGAACATACGTTGGAATGAGTGCTGGTCAGCTATATACTATAGGAAAAATAAGGAATTGTTGCACAGAGCCAGTTTTCCAATATTACTTTAAACAATTACAGCATTATCCATCATGATCCCACAGAACTTTAATAGTGTAATTTTACTATATGGATTCATAAACTCTTTTTAAGCATTATAGGCACATAGAACAATCATATCAATCGTAGTCCAATTTCATTTACTAAAATTATTAGTGGCTTATCATACGCAAAAAGGAGTTAATTATTAAGATTTAAAACTGAATTTCTATTTCTTTTCTAGTTTTTTAATATGAAAAGAATCAGTTATATTAATAAACATCTTATTAGACTTAGAACACTTTAATAGGACACTGAAAAGGATAAGAACAGTGTTTTATGTGAAAGAAACTCATTAAATTTTGGAGAAAAATTTGAAGATTTTGCATATAACTCAATTCAAAAATAGATTCACATATTTGTTAATCAATAGCTGATTCTAAGGCAAATTTTAGTTTAAGATGAAGCAGTGACAGGTAAATTAGTTATGCTTTGGAAAACTATCAATTATTGTTCATGTTTTTTAGGTTCTCTGAATTATCTTGGCATTAAAAATGGTGAGATTTGCTTGTCACAAATGTTAGCAAACCAAATGAGGGACTGTGCAATCTTTTGGCAAACTGAGAGAAAGACAACTAACTCATTCAGGCCATTATTTGGGTTGAAAAAAAATCCGTATTATCAGTTTCAGTTACTTGTTGACAAGGTACAGCTAGGGAGAAATGCAAAGGCTTTTTTTATTTTTTTTATTTTTTTTTAAGGAAAAAATCTAGCTGTTAAGTAAAACACCTAGTTATTTGGTACAAAAGGAGTTAGCGTCATAACATTGTAGGTTTTATAAAAGCTTTTCTCCTTTTTCTAGCTTAAACAAACTAAGCAGACAGTTTTTTTTCATATCTAAATCTTTATTAGAAGAAAAAACAAATAGATTTAAAACAATGAGTAACAACAAATTTCATTAAATATTAAACATTTTAGTTATCAAAGATATTTAGACAATATGTTTCTAATATTTCTGCACAGCAGAAGCACACTGATGATAGAGCGCTGACTGTCATGTGCTCATGTGAGTTTATTTTTGGCATGAAAGAATATCTAAAGTCACATTTAAACAGAAATGTGATAATAGATAAACTGATACTAATTTACTGTTGATTCTTATAGCTTTCCTGAATTATCATGATACGCTTGACATTCCCTTAGTGTAAATGCTTTATGGACCCTTTCTGTAACACTGAGTAACAAACTGAGTTCATTTTCTCTAAAGTTAGTAGTACTAGTAAATTTATTTAAAACGGACTTAAAAATTATGTTCTTGTTCATATTAGCATGATAAAAATTAACAAATTATAAGTAAACTTATTATTTCATATCAAAAGTTAGAAAATGAAATAACATATATAAAATATGCTTTGACGACAATAAACACGCACTGAAAAAGGAGCTCTTCAGTACATGACATCTGTGAGTGCCCTATCTAGGGGTCAAGGTTCCCTTTCTAATTCCTCAAAGTTTCCCTTTCCATCTGCGTAAAACACTGAGAAATGCAGTCTTAGACTTACTGTATTTTCAAAGATTTACTTTAGAAAAAATTATGTTTTAAACTTTTTTCTCTTTCAGTTAAAAAAAAAAACCCAGCAAGTATCCTTTCAGGTTTTTTTTTTTTTTTTTCTTGCGCATAGTACACATTCATGAATGCCCACTGGGCACAAGGGAAATTGTTTATATAGCACACTGTACTCTATATGGTGAGGATATCAAACATACAGAAATGACAGACGGTTTCCAACAAGTGAGCTAAGAAGAAAACAAATGCAAGAAGACTTGTTTTAATCACTAAACATTGCAATTTTTTTTTTTTTTTCTTTCTAAAACAATGTAAACTTGCCCACAAAAGCTGGGCAATATTAAACAGCCAGTAAGGCACTTTGTCAGAGAGGACTAAGTAATAACGTCTAGATGACTGGTGATTTATTTAATAGGAAACATTCTACCCTTATAATAGCAAAATCTGCAGAAAGGTGTTTTTTGTTTGTTTGTTTGTTTTTTAACTGATACACCATCAAACAGGAATGGGAAAAGCTTTAATATTTATTTCACTTTGTTTACCAATTTTTCCTGCAGACGAAATCTTTTAGTTGTGATTTTAAAAATACACTGGGAGCAAGGTCCCTGGCTGACGCAGACGGTCTGTATTCAGGTAGTAACCCAAAGGTTGCCTGTTTGAACCCAGTGGCACCACGGCAGATCCAGGCCCAACGAGCGGTTTCAACCGGACTTCGGAACCGACGGAGTCTCCCCAGATGAATACATAAATGCTTCAACAAAAATATATTAGGAGTTATCAATTTAAAAATGTGTTGTTTTTCGATCCCATGTTTAAAAGAATATTCACATATTCACGAGTATTTTCAAAGCATCCAAGCGCCTCTATTTATAAACGAATTACAAAACAAAAGATCTTAGTATAAAAATGTTCCATGTTATTAACAATTCCCTTGCGACTTCTGATGGCTTCACATATTACAGTATAAGCTTTGGTATAAAACATGCAAATAAAAGCCAACAAGGTCGTGGATACAAGATGGCTAAATACAAAGCACTTATGAAGGAACGTGGCACGGACACAGCAGATGAGAAAGGTAACACAGCACTGGAGGACGAGCAGGCTTTGCTCTTTTACCGCTTCTCATTTTGTAAATTTTGCTTCAAAATCTTCAGCAGAGATTGACTCATGTAAAAAGGTCTTGCGGTAGAGCCATCATTTCTTTCTAAATCTTCCACTAGGAGGAAGAATGGCAAAGAGTAAATAGCAAAGCAAAACGGTAAGAGAAGTAACATCGCCATCTGCTGCACACTTGCTTCACAGCAGTTCAATTATTATTTTTTTTTATTACTATTTTAAATAGCATAGTTTGGCATCAACATTATTGTAAACATAGGTATGAGAAAACAATCAGCCCTTGTCATTATGTCAGTAAGATATTATCTCATTCTGTGTACCAGGTCAGAATCTGACAAAATTGCATGTCTCTCAGTTCCAGGATTGAGGAAATAATTTTAGCAAATTTAATTACAAAAAGAAAATAAAAGATTCACCAGGAATTTCTAAATTGACCTTCCAATTCCTAAAAGGTACTACGTTCTCAATTTGCTTTCTAAATTACATTTTTTCAAAATTGTTTTTGTTGTGTTATCAATAATTTACATACTATAGCTTTAAAAAAGGTTTGCAAAGTTTAGTATATTTCGAAGTCTTCAGCTGTAAGTTTTGAGAAATATTGCTCTGTTTTCCTCACGATTAGTTTAGTTGCTTTTCAAGACAATGGCTTCTAAATTTCTTCTCAAAAGCAATGCTCATTTTAACTGCATGTTTTAGTTACACAAAGAATTAATGGAGAATATCTTTCTGACTAGAAATAAGCCCATAATGTAGTTAACACTATCACACTTAGAAATTCTTCCTTTACATGTTTAAAGTAATTAATAAGTATTTTAAAAGTGACATTCTTTATCCTATGATTTCCTACCCAAAGGTTATATCCATAAATGAGCCAAGTTGAGAATGTACCTCCATAGTTCAGTAAACACTTTTACTCTAGAGAATTTTCTGGTCTTTTCAGCAGATACAATATTAAACATTTAATATACAGGCCCCATAAATACCATGAACCTCTTAAGATACAGAAGTTACTACTGTTTTAAGTCTCCCAGTTCATCTCCTTCGCCATCCTCAAAGGCAAACTCCTAGAACAGCCAAGAATGGAAGGAAAAAACAGGCAACTAGTCTCTCACACATTGACTTATATTTTATTCAAGTGATTTTCCAAGTTTTATGTACATCAGAATCAGCTAGAGAACTTAATAATAATTCACATGCTGGCCCACATCCCAACACAATATATCAGAATCGCCTGGGTAGGGCACAGGTATTTATAACAAGTTCTCAGAATGATTCTGATATTTCTTTTTCTTTTTAAAATGAGACCATTTCTTTCTTTCACTATTATGAATTTTTTGACTACTCTTGAAGGGGACTTATTCCTTATAATTTTTCAATGCTTAAAGTACAAGTCACCATTCTATTTGATCTTTGTGGCTCCTGTATTGTTGAATTATAAAATAATAATAACAATAGTAATAAAAACTTTGCAAGATTAAGTGTTCACTCTTCCCTGCCTTTTATGCTTCAAGGAGAATGAGAGTGAAGAAGGGCCTTTGCCAATATGTGGGGCCAAATGATACTTCTGACGGCAGTAGTCTTAAGAAAGTAAGCCAAGAACAAGTTGGTGGCCATTATATGGTCTAATATTTCGAAAAATTATCCCAATCATTGGTTTATACCTTCCTGGTGTCTTGCTATAAGCTACCATGGAGTCAGGCTAAATTTAGGACCCCACACTTCAGTATGATTAAATACATTAATATTTATATTAATTTCTAAACAATGATGCAATTTCTCACTCACATCCTGGATGTGTTCATCATATATGATTCACATGTTTGTGTCAATACATAAAATCCTTACACACAAAAGTGCTTAGTGTAAAAACTAAAAGGATGCTAAGTTTGTTCAGTGCTCCTTTTGGGGTGCCCTATTTTTACACTGTTAGCCATATCATACACACTTGCACACAAGGGATGGATAGGCAAGGTATGTGAGTGTCTGATTCACGCTTTGTTCAGCCATCCAAAAGACGCAGGCATGGCTGCCAGAAACCAGCTTGTTACTCTGGTCAGCAGAGTGAATTATGGCAGTAGCTTTCCTCCCTAAGTCCTTGAGGGAGAGATATCCTAACCCACAGTATACCCCTTATCAAGGTACCAGATAAGGTACCTCATGTAGGGCCAAAACTATATTTCTTAGCATAAATACAAAAGTATCTTATCTTTCCTCTTTCCTTCCTGAAAGCTGAGCTAAAATTAAAACTTTTATAGAATAAAGCCATTTAGAAATACAGGTATGTTCATGAAAAGTTATAATCACTCTTCTGAAACAAATTCACATTGATCTTCTATATGGTGTAAATAGGAAATCTGGGTTAGAGACAAAGAGCTTGAGCTATGTGGTAATTTCAGTTTTGTTCACAATACTTTCACCATGACCAGAGGTTCTTATTATTGGAAATGACATTCCCAACTCAGACTCAGCTTCACTACAAATATACTTTCAGTGAAACAGAATGGACTATGAAGGCTCCATAGTAATTTTTGCAAGTAATGCTCCTTGTGGAACCTGTATACATTAACATCTATATGTTGGTTATGGACAAGAATTACTGAATATGCTTACTAGGGAACCATCAATACATGTTTAATCACAGTTTAGAGAGTTGGCCACCAGCTTGAGCAGTACAAATATAACCATAGCACCATATTTACAAATTTAGTACCATATGCTGGTTAACTATAAATCAATCTTTTTATGGCTAATTGATTATACATTTATAGTGCTTTCAAAAATTGCCTGAATATCCTTTACAAATATACACTTATAAAAAGAAAGGCTATAAAAGTGCTGCAATGGGAAAGAGCACACTGAGTTATAAAAGTTATTAAAACACTTTCGACTAAAGATTTTAAAAAAATGTTTGACTTATACACTTTGCTCTTCAGCTGAGACCACATTCTATAAAATAGTCTACTTCACAGAGGCTACTGTCATCAAATGCCTGATTCATCAGATGGTACCAGCTGCTGACTGATTAGAAACAAGCACAGAAATTTCACATTACCCCAAAGCACCATTTAAAAATTGCAATTGACTGAATCTGCAAAACTTCTACTTAAAAGTGAGTGGCACTGTTTGGAGCTTTTCTACTTTTTGTGCTCCCGGGGCACTAGTTGCTTCTTGATCAAAATCCCGTGCAGGCTAGGGGATATGAAGTAAGGTTTTTCTGTAGATCCATCATTTCTTTCCAAGTCTTCACCTGCATATGCAGCAGCCAAAGCAGGCAAAAGCAGCAAGCAGCAGCAGAACAATTATATGCATTTTAATAAATTGGAGAGTTGGACAGGGAAAAATCAGAGAGATCAGTGTTAGAAAGTCAAGTATAAGACAGATTAGTGCAGTTAAGTTGCTGATCCTGGACAAGGGAAGAAGTCTCAATGTCTGTCAGCAGGCATTGAAACTTCCTAAATCCCACCCACTCCAAAAGAGGTTGATATTGAGAGTTTAAAGGTCAGTAAGGTCTTTCACATCCTTTCAAAAATGTTACCTGTGCCTGTTCACTTCAGAAACTTATAAGCTGTTACATCTTCTGGCATGAAGCTTAATAGTGTATTAATCCTGTGGTAAATGTAGAATAATAACTGAATTTCTGAGTTTTAAAACATCGTGAATGGCAGTCTACACCATAATGTTACAGATGAAGAAACTGAGGTCGTGGGAAGAAAAGTAAGTGTCCTGAGATTGAAGGCTCTGGAGTGACCAGGTCTACTAAAGCATCCTATCCCAAATCCTTAAAGTCTGCCTCAAATTATATCTGAAAGCTAATACCAGTATGCCTTCTGGCTTCTGTAGAAATACTATTCCTCTAACACTCTGTAATATTAATATGTGAATTTATTTTCCTGTTTTGCTTAGGCAAATATCAATGTGGCCGTGTGTTCACTGACAACACACCTGTTGTGTGTCTGGGGGAAAGCACCAGAATTGTGCTAAGATGCAAGGGGAAGAGGCGAAGTTTGCACAGAATTAAGTTTCCTGAAGATACATACAGTTCAGAGCAGATAACTTATCTATTAATAAATATGTAAATGAAAATTGATTATTTTGAGCAGTATATTAAAAACAGTGATATGCTATTTGTTGCCTTTATTTATTATGACATACATAAAGAATAAGAAAGAGTACATGAAAACCATATAGGATAATCATGGATTCACAGGATGAATATAAATTATTTTTTATCACACATTTTAGAGAATGGGTGGCTTACTGGTTTAGATTTTTACATTAGACCTCACAGTGACCTTCCTCACATACAAAATAAAAAGCGAAGGAAGGAATATGATGAACATGGAACATTTTTTGTTCTTTTGATCTTAATTGTATTTCTATATCTAGCAGCACTATTACCCTTGAAGAATTAGTAAGAAGCTTGGATGGAGCACCTCAATAATCATCTGCGACTACCATTTTTTTCCCATCCAGGGGCTGGTATGTTCAGTGCCTTATAAGTTAAAAAGAGTCTATATTTTTATAAAGGAAGTGTTTAAAAATTGCGTTGATTTTTACAAATACCAGTTTTCTGGCAGCCCAGATAAAACAATGAGATATATAAGATGTTGCTCATGGTAAGAGTTAGAGAAAGAAAAGAAATGCAATATGGTTTCACTTGACTTTTGTTATCAAAAACAAGAGTCACTGAAGAGAAACTATTCACGTTCAACACATAATGTGCAGAATAAAGCTAAAATTGTACCTGGTTTTCAATGAGGTTGGTAATTAATAAAGGTAGATAGAAAACATTTCTTATTGCCCACATTTAAAATCCACTGCTAATTTAAACACAATTTGCCAAGGCTTCCAAAAACTAGAAACTAGGTATCTGGACATTTCCTGTGATATATCTTGTGAATCATTTTTAGTTTTAAGAATTGGAAAGGGATGATCAGTAGGGTCTGCAAGTACTGTTCCCAGTTAGTGTTAGAAATGAGAGAAGAGGGTTAGCATTAGAAATGAGAGAAGAGAACTTTTGTGTGTTCGAGGACCTTGTCTCTTCTACCCCACACCAGACCTGTAGCTTGTTTAGGTGGTATTTTGCAGACAGCTTTTTCTAACAAGCTACTAAGGCACATGGACAAGATGATACAATCCAGTGCCATTTATAGACAGTCAGAGGAAGAACTGACTAGTGAACCTAGTTCCTCTGATTTCTTTGTCCAGTTATTGACAATTGATTTAAAAATGGGCAGAGAAGAAAGAAAAAAACAAAAACAAACAAGGGCAGACTACTTTCTAATAGATTTTGACTTGCATATATCTCCATTCTCTTATTATCTTCTTTCTTGAGCCCAGGTGAGGATGGTGCTAAAAAATAAACTGTTAATTTTATGTAAGTCGCTCACTCAGTAGCAACTTGCCATAGGGGTACTGTGCCCCAAAACTAATCTCTTTGGGTCCTTAGTTGTAGGGCTGACAAATTCTGGTCTTTCACCAGCTGAAACTACCTTTTCTAGGGTTGCTAAGGGAAGGGCCATATCAAGCTTCTGATCAGCATTCATTTCTCTAGGGCTTTTAAGATGAGATACTAAAATAAAACATAGCCATTCTATGTATTTGAGTTGCACATACCATGTAGAGACACAGCATATAAGTTAGTGAGGAAGCTCTGAAAAAGTATTATACCTTTAAGAATCGGAATTGACCCAGGCACATCCCAGAGCTGCTTTTCTCTGAATCTTTTCCATTTTTCATTGGTACATAATGTGAATAGACCTCCAAAAAACCAAAACCAAATACACTGCCATCAAGTCAGATCCGACTCACAGTGACCCTTCCTTGGGTTTCAGAGGCAGTATCACTATGGAAGTATATTGCCCAATCTTCCTTCTGAGGAGTGGCTGGTTTGAACCACCACCCTTGTGGTTAGCAGTCAAATGCCCAGGGCACTACGCCACCCCAAGTGCCTTTAAAACCATTGTCATTTTGGCTTTATCAGAATCTTTTTCCTCAGGAAATCTAGTTCTCAAGGCTGTTATGTTGTATTCTGTTAATAGAAGCTCATCATTAATATAAAGTTGAAAATATCAAGAAATGAAAAAATAATTCCATGCCAGCACCATGCCATGAAGCCTGGGATTCCTTTCATAGCTGACTCTCCTGTGCTTGGAAAACCCCATTCTGTCAGCTGTTAAGGTTTAAAGAGCATGTACTAAGCAATATCTTCTTAGAAACAAACACTGTTTTGTAGTTGCAGCCTGGTAACAGCAGATCCACAAAGCCAGCTAAGGACATGAGTCTTAACCTTTTCATCCTTTCACTTATACCACTGAGGGGGAAAAAACACATACTGAATACTTACAGAAGCAGATGAAAAGTGTATCAATACACATTGCATAGACGCTGAAGAACCCATGTGCAATTAGGAATGATCCAAAAATGACAGTCTGTAAATGGGCAAATTAAAAACAAACATGTTATTGTCTTTGTCCAGAACAACAACAATGCAACTTTAAATAAAAGGCATGATGAGAGAGCTTTGAGGTAATCTGAGGTGTAAGATAATATTTCAATAGAGAGACCAAAAAAAAAATTAAATTAAAAAATCAGTGATAATGATTTTGCTTGGTTTGTATTGAGACACAGGTGGTGTAAATGATTGATGTGCTCAGCTGCTAACTGAAAGTCTGGATGGTTGAGTTCACCTGGAGATACTTGAGGGAGAGCTCTGCTGGCCTAGTGTCTAAGGCACTTGACTGCTAACCAGAAGGCTGGTGGCTCAAAACCACCAGCCACTCCTCGGAAGGAGGGATGGGCAATCAACTTCTGTAGTGATACTGCCCCAGAAACCTAAGGAGTGTTGTTATGAGGAGGATCCAACTTGATGGCAGTGAGTTGGTTGGTTGGTAGAGATACTTGAAAGAAAGCTCAGTCAGATACTTCCAAAAACCCATCCATTGCAAATCCTGTGGAGTACAGCTCTTCCCTGACACACCTGAGGTCACATGAGTCAGAACTGACTTGATGGTTTTTAGGGCTTTAGTGGTAGATTTCTTGCCCTTAACACAAAAGACCCAAGTGTGATTCCCAGCCAATGTACCTAATGCTCAGTTACCATCTGGCAGTGGAGGTTTGCGTGTTGCAGTGATGCTGAATAGAATTGGGCGGAGCTTCCAGACTAAGATGAATTGGGAAGACTGTGTGGCCATCTACTTCTGAAAATCAGCCAACAATAATCCCATGATCACAATGGTCCAATTTGCAACCAATTGTGCCTGTGCTATAGGACTGGGCAATGTTTCATTCCATTGTGCATGGGGTCACCATGAATTGGGGGCCAACTAGATGGTAGTAGCTAATAACAACAAAAGCAACAGATTACCTGTTCATTTTTTTCATTGCCATTCCCAAAATCTACCAAAAATATTCCAGATTTAGGATCCTACAGATTCTATTTGTTGAGGCAGTAAAACATAGGAATTAAGAGTACAGACTGCCTGGGTTTGAATCACAACTTAGGAAAGCAATCAACAAGTTACTTAACCTCTCTGTGTCTCTAGTATAAAATTAGGGAGAAGAAAGATGTCATAGCAAATTTTATAACATATGGGTTAACTGAGTTAATATATTGTAATGGATAATGTGGGTTCTGACCAGCTTTCCCTAATCCTCTGTCTCAGCATTTGGGAATATTGGCTGCTGTTGACTCTGGTGCCTCCTTCACTGGGAATTGCCTTGATTGTAGGGAACTCCTCGTCCAAGGTTACACACCCATCCACAGGGCAGACCATGGTCAATGACTGCCTGATATAGGGATACAAAGATGCAGCCCCTTTGCCAGAGCATTCTATAGTTAGTTCTGAGGAGGCCTCAACTGTAATTGCATTGTGGGTCAGCTTCTACCTCTGCTAAGTCCTGCCATCCTCATTTCTTCCCAAGTGTATCTTGAGAGAACAAACAAACCTTCTACAAGCAATGTGTCTGCATGTCTCAGAGGTTCTTTCCAGGAAACTCAATCTATAAAGCAAGATGGAGCTTCCACAGAACAAAACAAAACAAAACAAAACAAAGCAAAAACCTCACTGCCTTCTAGTCGAATCTGACTCATAGCAAACCATTCCTTGGGTCTCCGAGGCAGTATCTCTACAGAAGTAGATTGCCCAGTCTTCTTTCTGAGGAGTGGCTGGTGGGTTTGAACTGCCAGCTTTCTGTTCAGCAGTCAGATGCCTTAGGCACTGCACCACCAGAGCTCCCTTGCCACAGAGTAAGGCCTAATAACGTTAGGTATCACTATCAGTTGTCTTAAAACCAATGATTCATAATCTATATGTCTCTTTGTAAGTTTCATAAACCTCAATTTTAGGAATATATTATACACACACACAAACATATATATATATATAAATACACACACACACACACACACACACACATATATATACACACATATATCATTCATTTTTTTATATATTTAATTATATACCTAATAATAAACTCCAATTTAAGAATATCTGTAACTCAAGTTCTGGGACTTTTTGTATTATTTATATGATGGTAAAGAGTAGACATGTCCCATTGCAACCTGAAGGTTTATAATGAACAAGTACATGAACAGTTCCTATGAGGTGCATCTGTATCAGGGAGGGTCTCTTGTACTTAATGTTTGTTCCATTTCCAAAGAACCAAAGGGCAGAGGGCTTCTTCCTGGTAATTTACTTGGAAGAGGAAGGATATATGTGCAACTGGACAGAAATGAGCATTTAAAATGCAGGCAGTCAAACTCGATGGAGTGTAGAAAACTCATTATGTATCTGAAATCTCCCTGCACTTTTGAAGCATGTTTTCTGGCCCTGCATCTGACCAGACTCAAAATACAGGCAGTATCAATTAGGCTGAGTCAGGACTTAAGCACCTCACTTTTTTAATGTTAGAAAGAATAAGTAGGCCAGATTATTTTGAGTCAAGTTTAGTTGCCTTGAATCAAGATCACATAGAAAAGAAGTCGTGCATACATGGATTTACCTCTTTTGATATCAAGGTCATACAAATCAGTGGTAGAAATGTCATTAATTGTGACAGTAGGTTGACTGATAAATGAGTCCAAATAGTGAGTTCAGTCACCCTGACCCTAAAGATTAAGAACACTAAATACAGAACTTATCCTTTTGTATACTTAAGTCAGAGTGATTATCTCTTTAAAAAATTTAATGATCACGTTATAGAACAAAAATAACACTTAAGAATATACCAAAAATAAAGTTGCAGTGACAAATAAAAAAGTAAATAAAACTTAACTAGGAAAAATACAATACTTTAAAATAAAAAAATTTCATGCTATCTATAAGGTTTGAGTATCAACCTTTAGAGTTCTTCTACCTATCACATTGACCCACTCCTAGTTATACCCTGTAATGAAAGCCAATGATAAAACATTAAAATTTTGGATGTACATGCTCTATCACTTAAAAATGTTGATACTAATGTGGTCAGAAAATCCTGCCTAGATTATCTCAACAACAAAAAAAATTGATATGCTTATGAAAAAAAGTTAATTTTAAAAACTGGATTTAAAACTACTACTTATTGGAATGCTCTTTACAGCCATTCATTCCATTTTTCCTTTCCGTTTTTTATTTTGCCATCTCTGATAAATCATAGGTTTAACAATATCTTACCAGCATAGGTACCCAGTAATAATTTAAAGATGTTGGTCCTTTTAAAATCATTGGGATTCTTTGTGTGAAGAGTAAGAAAGACAGGATACCTACATTGAAAAAGCAGAGCAGGCATATTAAACATTTGCAAAGGAAAAGAGCTCTTTGAGTAAAGCAATTTTTCTAAGCATTGGGGTTTTTATTTTCATTATTATTACTTACCTATACTCCCAGCAACTAGAACTTTCCCAAGTATTAGCACAAATTCTGTAACTTTATCCATAACTGCAACTCTGAGTATCAGAAAAAAGAAAGAATAATTTTGTGTTTAAAATAATTTGTTACTTGAAATGTAGTGCAGTAAGTAACAAATGAGTTCATTTTGATGTATCTATGCTGAAATTTTATTTGACAATGGTTAAATGCAAAAAATGAAGGTAGAACACAGGGTTGAAGTTCTAACTTATTTTTAAGGAAGCAAACAGAAGATGGCATTACAGGGCTGTCAGGTCCCATTCATGGTATCAGCCTTTCGTTAAAATGAGGCCTACTAAACCAAAAAACCCCACTGCCATCGAGTCGATGCTGATTCATAGAAACCCCCATTGGGTTTCCAAGGCAGCAAATCTTTACAGAAGTAGATTGCCCAGTCTTGCTTCCACGGAGTGGCTGGTGGGTAAAATGAGGCCTACAGACTCTGAATTCTGAGGATTCTGGGTTTGTTCTCTGATTTTGTTCGCTCAGGTTCTTTCAATTTTGCTATTGTGTACAGGAGGAAAATGACCAGAGACACTATGATAATGTGTTCTTCTGGGGATTTCTTGAGAAAAGGAGATAATAAAAATGAACAAATGTCAGTGAGTATAAAGACACAGGTAGATGATAGAAACCATCATTTGAAATACAAAGACAAACCAATGGTGTGAGAGAAAACATAAATATATTAAGTTAAATTTAACATTTATGTCAGGGTTTTGGAGCAAGATAGCAGCAAAGCAGCTGCACACTTCCTCCCCCTACAAAAATTCCAAAAACACAACAAAAGAAACTCACAAAGAAAAACAAGCAGAAACTGGCACAACCAACTTGTCAGAACTCCGAAAACCTATCCAAAGGTTACAACAACTAAGTGAATGCTGAATTAAAAAAAAAAAAAGCAAGATATAGAGGATATTGTTAGGTGCCGATGAGTCAGCTGCAACACGTAACAACCACACATACAACAGAACGAAACGCTGCCCGGTTCTGACCCATCCTAGGAGTCCTTGCTATGCTTGAGACCATTGTTGCCACCACTGTGTCAGTCCATCTCCTTGAGGGCTGTGGTAGTTAAAGTTGTGTGTCAGCTTGGCTGGGCCTGGTTTTGAGTAGCTGGGCAGCTGGATTTAGTTATTCTCCATGATGAGACTGGTAATCAACTCCATGGTAGAATCTACTGGAGCAGCCTTAGGGATGTAGTCTGCTTCCAGTATATAAGAAGACAGCTTTGAGAAAGGTCTCTGAGATTTTTGGCATGCTTGGACCCTGCATGTAGCCTAGTCTTCATCTCAATGACCTGCCTTGTTGTCTGCTGATCTTGGAAGGATTGATGGACTTGAATTAGTGGCCTGCCATACTGCTTAATAATTCCGGGACTATGCCATTTTACTTGTTGACCTTGGGTTTGCCAGCCTCAGCAGCCAACAGTTGTGTGAGTGAAGAGATGCTTCCAGCTCTAGTGGGTTGGGAGCAAGAGGCAGAGCTGAAGCCCAAGATTGAAGGGCTTTCACCCAGTCCTAGAACTGGCACTTTGAACTCAGACTCCTAGGCTCCTAAACTGTAAGGGAATAAATCCCTGTTTGTTAAAGTCATCCACTTGTATTCCTGTTAGAGCAACACTCAAGAACCAAAAGAGAATTTGGTACCGAGAGAGTGGGGTGCTGCCCTGATAGATATCTAAAATGTAGAAACATGAGTGGAGTGTGTCCTTGATCCAAGAGCCCTGGCTGAGACTTTAGCAGAGAGACTGCAGCTGAGAGAATGCAGGGCAGAGCCAAGAGATTGGCGTGAGACAGTGACAGGCTTACCAGCTCACGGAGGAGAAAGCTGGATGCCTTTGGGTAGGCGGCTTCCTGGCAGAGTGGTTTGCCTTTGGACATGAATTGGCAGAAGCTGAGAAACCAAGGAAACAGGAAGCTGAGCTGCTTCAACCTCAAAGGGTAGACCCACAGCTTCTGGGGGATGGAATCACCACAGCCTCCTACGTTGCAAGAGTCAGACCTTCGCCAACTTGGTTCTAGAGTGTGGGCTGCCATTCATGAGGGCCAGTGGTATGGGGCCATGTCTGCTGTCCAAAAGTGAGGGAGCAGGGCTGCCATGCCCAAGAGGCAGAGGAATGGGGCCTCCTAGGCCAAGAGGATAAGGTAGCCACTCACCTGGACTAGGAGACTGAGGCCACCCAATGAAGGAGATCTGACAGGTGCCTGAGCTAAGAGATGACTTCAGCTTCAGTGGGCCATGAGCAAGAGGCAGAGCTGAAGCCCAAGGTTGAGAGGCTTTCACCCAGCTCCTAGAGCTGGCACTTTGAACTTGAACTTCTAGTCTCTTAGGCTGTAAGAGAATAAACCCCTATTTGTTAAGCCATACATCTGTGGTATTTCTGTAGCGCTAGAGAACCAAAACAAGGGTCTTCCCCTTTTTTGCTGATCCTCTACTTTAGCAAGCATGATATCCTTCTCCGGGGAATGGTCTCTTCTGAAAAAATGACCAAAGAGGTGAGACAAAGTCTATCCATTCTCACTTCCAAGCAGCATTCCAGCTGTACTTCTTCCAGGACAGATGTGTTGTTCTTCTGGCAGTCCATGATATTTTCAGTATTCTTTGCCAACACCTCTATTCAAAACCATCAACTCTTCTTTGGTCTTATTCTTGTCCAGCTTTCACTGTATACGAGATGACTGAAAATACCATGGCTTGAGTGCACCTTTGTCTTCAAAATGACTTCTTTTCTTCTTAACAGTTTAAAGAGGTCTTTTGCAGCAGATTTTCCCAATGCAGTATTTATTTTCTGCTGCTTCCGTGGGTCTTAATTGTGGATCCAGATAAAATGAAATCCTTGACAACTTCCATCTTTTCCCCATTTATTGTGATGTTGCTTATTGATCCAGTTGTGAGGATTTCTTTTTTTTTTTTTTTCCTTTGTGCTTAGGTGTAATCCATACTGAAGACTAGTCTCTGTTCTTCACCAGTAAGTGCTTCAACTCCTCTTCACTTTCAGCAAGGAAAGTTGTGTCCTTGCATATTGCAGGTTGTTAATGAGTCCTTCTCCAATCCCGATGCCATGATCTTCTTCACATAGTCCAGCTTCTCAGATTATTTGCTCAGCATACAGATTGAGTAAGTATGGTGAAAAGATACAAACCCAACACACACCCTTTTTGATTTTCAACCATGCAATGTCCCCTTGTTCTATTCAAATGGCAGCCTCCTGGTCTATGCACAAGTTCCTCATGAGCACAATTAAGTATTCTGGAGTTCCCATTCTTTGCAATATTATCCATAATTTGTTATAATCCACACAGTTAAATACTTTTGCACAGTCAATAAAATACTGGTAAACCTCTTTCTTGTATTTGCTTCCATCCAAGATCCATCTTACATCAGCAATGATATCCCTCACTCCACATCTTCTTCTGAATCCACCTTGCATTTCTGGAAGTTCTCTGTCAATAATACTGCTGCAACCATTTTTGAATTATCTTCAGCAAAATTTTACTTGTGTGTGGTATTCATAATATTCAATAACTTCCACATTCTGTTGGATCACCTTTCTTTGGAATGGGGCACAAACATGAGTCTCTTCTAGTCGATTGGCCAGGCAGCTGTCTTCCAAATCTCTTGGAATAAACAAGTAAGTGCCTGCAGCACTGCATCTGTGGGTTGAAACATCTCAATGGGTTTTCCATCAATCCCTGGAGTCGTTTTTCACCACTTCCTTCAGTGCATCTTCAACTTCTTCCTTCAATACCATTGGTTCTTGATCATTTTCCACCTCCTGAAATGGATGGACATCAACCAATTCTTTTTAGTATAGTGACCCTGTGCATTCCTTCCATCTTTTTTGGATGCTTCCTGCATCATTAAATATATTGACCATAGAATCTTTCATACTGCAACTTGAGGCTTAAAATTTTCTTTGGTTCTTCCAGCTTGAGAAATGCCAACCATGTTCTTCCCTTTTGGCTTTCCAATTCTATGTCTTTACACATTTCATTATAATAATTGACTTTGTCTTCTCGAGCTGCTCTTTGAAATCTTCTGTTTAATTCCTTTATTTTGTCATTTCTTCCATTTGCTTTAGCTACTGTTCATTCAGGGACAAGTTTCAGAATCTCTTCTGACATCCATTTTGGTCTTTTCTTCCTTTCTTGTCTTGTTAATGACCTCTTGCTTTCTTCATGGATGATGTTCTTGATGTTATCCCACAATTCCTCTGGTTTTCAGTCATTTTCAACACATCAAATCTATTCTTTAGATGGTCTCTAAATTCAGGAGGGATATATTCAAAGTCATATTTTGGCTCTGATGGACTTGTTTTAATTGTCTTCAACTTGAACTTGAACTTGAACTTGCATATGAGCATATGGTCTGTTCCACAATCAGCTCCTAGCCTTGTTTTGGCTGAAGATACTGAGCTTTTCCACTGCCTCCTGCCACAGATGTAGTCAATCTTATTCCTGTGTACTCCATCCGGTGAAGCCCACATGTATAGCCATCATTTGTGTTGTTGAAAAAAAGGTATTTGCAATGAATAAATTGTTGGTCTTGCAAAATTCTGTCATGCAGTCTCCAGCGTTATTTCTATCACCAAAACCAAATTTTTCAACTACCAGTGATTCTTTGTTTTCAACTTTTGCATTCCAATCACTAGGGATAATCAGCACAGCTTGATTGCATGTTTGGTCAATTTCAGACTGCAGAAGTTGGTAAAAATCTTCAATTTCCTTATCTTTGGCTTTGGTGGTTGGTGCATAAATTTGGATAATAGTAGTATTAACTGGTCTTCCTTGTAGGCATATGGATATTATCCTATCACTGACAGCATTGTACTTCAGGATAGATCTTGATATATTCTTTGTGATGATGAATGCTATGCCATTCCTCTTCAATTTGTCATTCCTGGCATAGTAGATCATATGATTGTCTGATTCAAAATGCCCAAAACTGGTCCATTTTAGTTCACTAATGCCTAGAATATCAATCTTTATACATTCCATTTCATTTTTGACAGCTTCCAATTTTCCTAGATTCATACCTCATAGATTCCATGTTCCAATTATTAATAGATGTTTGTAGCTATTTCTTCTCATTTTGATCATGCCACATCAGCAAATGGATGTCTCAAATACTGTACTTTATCCATATCATTAAGGTTGGCTCTACTCTGATGAAGTAGCTCTTTCCCAGTCATATTTTGAGTGCCTTGCAACCTGAGGGGCTCAACTTCCAGCACTGTATCAGACAATGTTTCAGGGATATTCATAAAGTTGTCTAGTAACATATCAGTGTTTCACTGCTATTCATAAGGTTTTTGCTGGCCAATTTTTTGAGAAGTGGATGGCCTCTTCCTTCTTCTGAGTCTGTCTCATCTGGAAGCTCTGCTGAAACCTGTCCACCATGTGTAACCCTGGTGGCATTTGAAACACTGCAAGCCACCACAGTACAACACACTCACAGACAAGTTCATCTCCCTTAGTTGTTCCAAACCACTCCGCTCACTTCCTGGCCTTCCCCATACCTGTTCCACTGTCCGCCAGCTGCTGCTTCCTGCCTGGGGGCTCTCCCTTACCTGTTTCACCCATCTGCCCTGGCTGCTGCTTCCTGCCTACAGTTATTGTAGAACTGTCTTTTTCTTCAATTCTGTAAATGTTTGCTTCATGTATTTTGAGGTTCTTTTATCAGGTGTGTTAGGTATATTTATAACTGTTATGTATTCTTGATGGTGATTCATTTTGTAGTCAACCATTTTGATTCCCTTCTCCTTTCTTTTTATTTTCTTTTTCATGTGTGTGTTTTTAATGTATTTTCTTTCTAGTTACCATGGAGGTTACACAAATTTATAACAACATAGTTTAAATTGATACTAACTTAACATCAATAACATACAAAAACCTTGTTTCTTTAATGCTCCTCCCCAACTTTATGCCATTGTTTTCACAAATTACCTCTTTATACAAGATGTAATTTACACATAAATTTATAATAATTTTATGCTTTTGTCTTTTAAATCATGTAGGATACAACACCAAAATGCCATAAAATTGACCTTTATATTTTCCCATGAAATTACCTTTATTCAGATCTTTTTTTCTTCATACAACTTTGAGTTACTTTCTAGTGTACTTTAATTTCAACCCAAAATACACCCCTTAGCATTTCCAGTAGGACATGTCTCATGGTAATAAACTCCCTCAACTTTTGTTTATGTGATAATGTTTTCATTTTACCCACATTGTTGAAGTGTAGTTTGGCTGGATATAGAATTCACGGTTCCTAGTTGTTTTCATTCAGCACTTTAAATAGGTTCCCTACTGCCTTCTGGCCTCCATAATTTCTGAGGAGAGAAATTGATGTTTAATCTTATTGAGGACACTTGCATGTGATGATTCTCTTTTCTCCTGTAGAATTAAAGGTTCTCTCTTTATCTTTGTTTTTAAAGATTGTACTATAATATGTGTTAGTGTGGATCTCTTTGAGTTTATACTACCTTATAGTTGATTGTATTTCTTGAATGTGTAGATTCATGTCTTTTATCAAGTTTGGGACATTTTTGGCCATTATTTATTTAAATAGTCTTTCTCTCTTCTTCTACTGTGACTAGTATATCATGTTGACCTCCTTGATGATATTCTACAAGTCTCTTAGGCTGTGTTCACTTTTTTTTTTTTTTTCATTTTGTTCCTCAAACTTGATAATTTCAATTATCCTATCCCCAAATTCACTGATTCTTTTTGCTAAAACTCAATGCTTGCTGTTGAACACTTTCAGTGAATTTTTCATTTCCATTATTGTACTTTTCAGGTGTGTTGTTGATTTTGTTATGTGCCATTGAGTTGGCCCTGACTCATAGCAACCCCTCCTTGGGTTTCCGAGGCAGTATCACTATGGAAGTAGATTGCCCAACCTTCCTTCCAAGGAGTGGCTGG
>NW_006921835.1:4872019-4876787 GCF_000298275.1 Orycteropus afer afer
TATTCCTAGTCATACTGGCCATATGTGATCAATGAAGTCTCTGTGTCTTAGCTTGTGTTCAGCTAGTCTTCTGACAGAGATTTCATTGCATGTCAGGAGAAAAGAAACAGGTTTTTTTTTTTTTTTTCCAGTCTTTGCAAATTGGCTATTTGCTGGAGCCCTCTTTCAACATTTATCCAGGCTTACACTGAGCTGAGAGATCAGCACAGGATGAAATTGTAGAATTCTCTCAGGTAATTTCTGAGCATGAACCTTGCACTGGGTATGTGTGTGACTTCCTCAATTCTTTCATTTCTGTGGTGCTTTTAAAAGCCTTGCTTTTCAAAAGAAACTTTACCTGTCCTTTCCTTCCAGTTTTTAAGGGCCCATTGTATACCTTAATGACACTCTTTACCACCAGAAAGTGACAAGTAATCAAATGCCTAGGGGGATGCCTGCTCTGTCAGCCCTGCTTGATCTCCAAGACAGCCCAAACCAAGACAAGTGTCTTGCTTCAGTCTTTCAGGTAGCCCCCAGACAATTTAAAACAGGCACACATAATAATGTGTGACTACATTATTCTTTGCTTTGTCTAAAGCCAGAGATTAGGCCTCTCTGGGAGTGCTGGCCACCACTGTTTTCAGATGGCCACACTGAGATATGGAGGGGATGGGGCACAGATGAATAGAATATTGTGTTGTTGTTGTTGTTGTTATGTGCCATCGAGTCAGACCTGACTCATAGTGACCCCTCCTTGGGTTCCCGAGGCAGTATTACTATGGAAGTAGATTGCCCCATCTTCCTTCTGAGGAGTGGCTGGTGGGTTTGAACCACCAGCCTTCTGGTTAGCAGTCAAGTGCCTTCGGCACTACACTACCAGAGCTCCTGAATAGAATATTAAAACTTCTTATAATTTATACCCACCACTCATCTGCCAGTTTGTCATACTATGGTGGCTTGTGTGTTGCTGTGAGGCTGGAGGCTATGACCCAGGTATTTCAAATATGAAGGGTCAACCATGGTAGACAGTTTTAGCAGAGTTTATGGACTAAGACAATCTGGGAAGAAGGATGGGGCCATCCATTTCCAAAAAAATTGGTCCCTGAAAACCTTATGAACAGCAGTGAAACACTGTCTGATATATTACTAGAAAAATTTATGGATAGCCATGAAATACTGTCTGATATAGTGCCAGAAGATGAGCCCCTCAGATTGGAAGACATTTAAAATATGACTGGGGAGGGGCTGCCTCCTCAAAGGAGAATCAACCTTAAAGACATTGAGGGAGTAAAGTTTTTGGGACCTTCATTTGTTGATGGGGCATGACTCAAGATGGGAAGAAACAGCTGTGAATATCTAGCTAAAATAACTAACAAATTGTCCTGAAGGAAATGCAGCCAGAATCCTCCTTGGAAGCAAGAATGGCCAGGTTTCATCTCATCTACTTTAGTCATGTTGTAAGAAGGGACCATTCCCTGGAGAAGGATACCATGCTCATTAAAGTGGAGGGTCAATGAAAAAGAGGAAGACCCTCAACAAGATGGACTGACACAGTGACTGCAATGATGGGCTCAGGGATTGCAAGGATTGTGGGGCTGGTACAGGACCAGGCAATGTTTTATTCTGCTGTACATAGGGTCCTATGAGTTGGAGATGACTCAACAGCACCTAACAACAACAACAACAACAACAACAACAACACTTGGGAAATTGAAAACACCACTTTCTATAATAGATAGAGTATATAGACAGAAGATCAATAAAGAAATAGAGAATTTGAGCAACGCTATAACTAGAACTAACAGATACATGGAACACTCCACCCAACAACATCAGAATATACATTGTTCTCCAGTGCACTTGGATCACTCTATAAAATAGACCATATGCTAGGTTAAAAAAAAAATCAATAAAATTAACAACTGTCCAACAAGGAGAAAAAGAATAGAGATGCAAGTAAAATCAGAAAGGAAAGTGGTGATATTACCCACAGAAATAACCCACAGAAATAAAAACGATTATAAAAGAATACTATGAACAATTGTACCAAAGAAATTAGATAACATGGATAAAATTAACAGATTTCTAGCAACAAACAAACGACCCAAATTAACTCAAAAAGAAATAGAAAATCTCAACAGAACTTTAACAAGGGAAGAGATTGAAACAGCAGTCAAAAGCCTCCCAACAAAGAAAAGTTTAGGATCAAATGTCTTCACTGTTTAATTCTACCAAATATCTAAAGAATGAACAACAATCTTTCTCAGACTTTTCCACACAATTGAAGAAGAGGGAACACATTCTAACTCATTCTATCAGACCCGCTGATACTAAAGTCAGATAAAGATGCTACCAGAACAGAATAAATATGCAAAATTCCTTAACAAAACACCAGCAAAACAAATCCGACAGCATTTTAAAAACATTATACAATAGGACCAAATATGATTTATCTCAGGACAGCAAAAGTGGTTCGATATAATATTAATACACCACATAAATAGAACAAAGGAAAATAACCACATGATCATGTCCACTGATGCAGAAAAGCATTTGAGAAAATTCAACCTTTTCATAATAAAAACACTCAGCAACTTAGGAATAGAAGAGAAAATCCTCAACAAAATACAGAGCATTTGTTAAAAACACACATATAACTTCATACTCAGAAGACTGAAAACATCCCTCTAAGATAAGGAAGAGTCAGGGATGCCCACTTCTACCACTACCATGCAATACTGTGAGAAGCTCTGGTTTTGTAGTGGTTAAAACATGTGGATGCTAATCAAAAGTGGAGCGGTTCAAATGTACCAGTGGCTCTGCAGGAGAAAGACGAGGCAGTCTGCGTCTGTAAAGATTTACAGCCTTGGAAACCATATAGGACAGTTCTATTCTGTTCTAAATGATTACTATGAGTCAGAGTCGACTCAATGTCCATTTCTCTCTCTCTCTCTCTCTCTTTTTTTTTTTTTTGTCTTTTTAATGTAACACTGTACTTGACATTCTAGCCAGAACAACTAGGCAAGGAAAAGAAATAAAAGGCATACTAATCAGAAAGGAAAAAGTGAAACTATCCATGTTCACAGATTATATGATCCTATGTATAGAAAATGCCAAAGAATACATTTAAAAAGTTATTAGATTTAATAAATGAACTCAGCAAAGTTTCAGAGTACAAGATAACATAAAAATCAGCAAAGAGTAAGCTGAAAGTGAAATTAAGAAAACAATTCCATTTATAATAGCATCTAAAAGAATAAAATACCTAGGAATAAATTTAACCAGGGAAATGAAAGACTTGTACATTGAAACTATAAAACATTGCTGAAAGAAATGGAAGAAGATCTAAATAAATGAAAAGACATCAAATGTTACCATATGGAAAAACAATGTTAAAATGTCAATATTACCCAAAGTGATCTACAGATTCAACACAATACCTATTAAAATTCCAATAGTACTTTTTACAAAAATGGAAAAGGTGATTTTCAAATCCATATGGAATTGCAAAAGGAGCCCTGCTGGTGCAATGGTTAAGTGATTTGCTGCTAACCAAAAGGTCAGGAGTTTGAATCCACCAGCAGCTCTGCAGGAGAAGACCTGGTGATTTATTCCTATAAAGATTACAGCCCAGGAAAACCTGTGGGGCAGTGCTATTCTGTCCTATAGAGTAGTTATGAGTAGAGTTGCTTCAACAGCACACAACAACAGCAACATGGAATTGCAAGGGCCTAAACAGTAAAATAATCTTGAAAAAGACCTAAGTAGGAAGATTCACACTTCCCAAAATCTAAATACACTGTAAAGCTGCAATAATCAAAAGAGTTTGGTGCTTGTGTAAGAATAGACATAGACAAATGAAATATAATTGAGAGTCCAGAAACAATTCCATACATCTGCGGCTAATTGATTTTGACAAGGGTGCCAAGTCTATTCAATGGTGAAAGAATAGTCTCTCCAACAAATGGTGCTGGGGCAACTGGATCTTCATACACACAAGAATGAAATTGGACCCATACCTTACACAATATGCAGGATATAGGTAGTCTCCAATTTACAATGGGGTTCAATTTCCATGACTACTCAGTCACTAACAGATTCTGATTTAAGTTGAAAACCTCTTTTCTTTTTAGTTTTCATTATTCCTGCCTTTTATTATCAATAGCTTTATAAATATGATTTTTGTTTGTCTTTGGGAGTTGGATACAATCCATCTGAGAATGACAACATCAGCAAATATGCATTACAACATTGTATGTAGTATGTATTACTAATGATAGCAAGTATACAAAAAATAATAATAAAATAATGGTTGTAAATGTGCTTCATTGTAACTCAAATACATCATAAGTCGGGGACTACCTGTACAAAAATTAGTTCAAAATGAATCAATGACTTAAATATAACAATTAAACTATAAAACTGTTAGAAGAAAACATAGGAGTAAAGCATTCCACCTGGATTCAGAGGAAGACATGGAACAAGGAATATCGTTGCTGATGTCACATGGATCTTGGCTGAAAGCAGAGAATACCAGAAAGCTGTTTACCTATGTTTTATTGATTATGCAAAGGCATTAGATTGTGTGGATCATAACAATCTATGGATACCATTATGAAGAACAGGAATTCCAGAAAGAACAATTGTGCTCATGTGGAACCTGTACATAGATCTAGAGGCACTCATTTCAACAAAACAAGGGGATATTTTGTGGATTAAAATCAGGAAAGGTGTGTGTCAGGGTTGTGCCTTTCATGACACTCCTCAATCTGTATCTGAGCATATATAT
>NW_006921835.1:4876897-4885568 GCF_000298275.1 Orycteropus afer afer
GTGGAAGATTAACAACTTGTGATATGCAGACGATACAACCTTGCTTGAGGAAACAGATGAGAACCTGAAGCACTTACTGATGAAGATAAAAGACCCCCATCTTCAGTGTGGATTACACCTTAACATAAAACAATATTCCTCACAACTAAACCAATAAGCAACATCACGATAAATGGAGAAAAGTTTGAAGTTGTAAAGTATTTCATTTTACTTGGATCCACAATCAACACCCATGGAAGCTGCTGTTGTTGTTAGGTGCTACCAAGTTATCTCCAACTCATAGCAACCTTATGTTGCTGCCCAGTCCTATGCCAGTCCCATGATCCTTGCTATACCTGAGCCCATAGTTGTAGCCACTGTGTCAATCCATCTTGTTGAGGGCCTTCCCCTTTTTCATGGACCATCCACTTTACCAAGCATGATATCCTTCTCTAGGGAATGATCCCTTCTGACAACATGACCAAAGTAGGTGATATGAAGTCTGGTCATTCTTGCTTCCAGGGAGCATTCTGGTGCACTTCCTCCAGGACAGATTTGTTAGTTATTTTAGCAGTCCATGGTACTTTCAGCATTCTTCACCAACACCACAACTCAAAAGCATGGACTCTTCTTCAGTCTTCCTTATTCATTGTCCAGCTCTCACATGCATATGAGGTAATTGAAAAGACCATGGCTTGAGTCAGGTGCACCTTAGTCTTCAAGGAGACATCTTTGCTCTTCAGCACTTGAAAGAGGTCTTTTGCACTAGATTTGCCCAGTGCTTTACATTGTCTGATATCTTGACTGCTGCTTCCATTGGTGTTGATTGTAGAACTAAGTAATATGAAGTCTTTGACAACTTTCCATTTGCTGTGATGCTGCTTATTGGTCTAGTTGTGAGGATTTTTTTCTTTATATTGAGGTATAATGGGAGTTCTGGTAGTGTAGTGCCTGAGGCACTTGACTGCTAACCAGAAGGCTGACGGTTCAAACCCACCAGCCACTCCTCTGAAGGAAGGTTAGGCAATCTACTTCCTTAGTGATACTGCCTCGGAAACCCAAGGAGGGGTTGCTATGAGTCGGATCTGACTTAACGGCACATAACAACAATTAACAAATAATCCATACTGCATATTGTAGTCTTCAGTCTTCATTAGTAAGTGCTTCAAGTCATCCTACTTTCAGAAAGCAAAGTTCTGTCATCTGTGTATTGCAGGTTGTTAATGAGTCTTCCTCCAATCCTGAAGCCATATAGTCCAGCTTCTTGGATTATTTGCTCAGCATATAGATTGAATAAGTATGCTGAAAGGATATAACCCTGATGTACTCCCTTCTTGATTTTAAACCATGCAGTGTTCCCTTGTTCTGTCCGAAGGACAGCCTCCTGGTCTATGTAGTTTCCTCATGAGTACAATTAAGCATTCTGGAATTCCCATTCTTCTCAATGTTATCACAATTTGTTATGATTCACACAATCGAATGCTTTTGCATAGTCAATAAAACACAAGTAAACATCTTTCTGGTATTCTTTGCTTTCAGCCAAGATCCATCTGACATCAGTAATGATATCCCTTGTTCGACATCCTCTTCTGAATCCAGCTTGCACTTCTGGAAGTTCTCTGTCAATATAGCGCTGCACGTTTTTGAATTATCTTCAGTAAGATTTTACTTGCATGTGATATTAATGATATTGTTCGATAATTTCCACATTCTGTGGGATCACCTTTCTTTGGAATGGGCAAAAATATGGATCTCTTCCAGTCAGTTGGCCAGGTAGCTGTCTTCCAAATCTCTTGGCATAACTGAGTGAGTGCCTCCAATGGGGCATCTGTTTGTTGAAACATCTCAATGGGTATGCCATCAATTCTGGAGCCTTGCTCTTCACCAATTCTTTCACTGCAGCTTCAATTTCCCCTTCAATACCATTGGTTTTAGATCATGTATCACCTCCTGAAATGGATGAAGATCAACCAGTCTTTTTGGTACAGTGACTGTGTATTCTTTCCATCTTCCTTTGATGTTTCCTGCATCATTCAATATTTTGCCCATAGAATCTTTTCATATTTCAACTTGAGGCTTAAAATTTTTCATTTCTTTGAGCTTGAGAACTGCCAAGAGTGTTTTTCCCTTTTGGCTTTCCAAGTACATGTCTTTGCACATTTCACTATAATACTTGACTTTGCCTTCTCAAACTGCTCTTTGAAATCTTCTGTTAAGCTCTTTTATCTTGTTATTTCTTCCATTTTCTTTAGCTACTCCTCATTCAAGGGCAAATTTCAGAAACTCTTTTGACATCCATTTTGGTCTTCCTTTCTTGTTTTTTTAATGACCTTTTGCTTTCTTCATGGATGATGTTCATCATGTTATCCCACAATTCTTCTGGTTTTCAGTCATTGGTGTTAAACACATCAAATCAATTCTTTAGATAGTCTCTAAATTCAGGAGGGATACATTCAAGGTCATATTTTGGCTCTCGTGGATTTGTTTTAATTATCTTGAACTTGAGCTTGTATATGAGAAGTTGATGGTCTGTTCCACAATCAATTCCTGGCTTTGTTTTGTTTGAAGATATTGAGCTTTTCCATCACCTCTTGCCACTTAATCAGATGAAGTCAATATGATTCCTGTGTGTTCCATCTGGGGAAGTCCATGTGTACAGCTGCTGTTTGTGTTGTCAAAAAAAAAAAAAAAAAAAGGAATTTGCAATGAATAAGTTGTTGGTCTTGCAAAAGTCTGTCATATGATCTACAGAGCTATTTCTATCACCAAGGCCAAATTTTCCAATTACCGGTGATTCTTCTTTGTTTCCAACTTTTGTATTCCAATTACCACTGATAATCATCACATCATGATTGCATGTCTGGTCAATTTCAGACTGCAGAAGTTGGTAAAAATCTTCAATTTCTTCATCTTTGGCTATGGTGGCTAGTGTGCAAGTTTAAAAAATAGTAGTAGTAACTGGCCTTCCTTGTAGGTGTACGGATATTATCCTATCACTGACAGCATTGTACTTCAGGATAGATCTTGAAACATTCTTTGTGATGATGAATGTCATGCCGTTCCTCTTCAATTTGTCATTCCTGGCATGGTAGATCATATGGTTGTCTGATTCAAAATGTCCAGAATGGCCAAAAGCAGTCAATTTCAGTTCACTAATGCATAGGCTATCACTTCCATGGAAGCAACAGTCAAGAAATCTAATGATGTATTGCATTGGTCAAATCTGCTGCAAAAGATTTCCTAAATGTGTTAAAATGCAAAGATCTCACTTTGAAGACTAAGGTGCACCTGACCCAATCCAAGCTATTTTCAATGCTTTTATATGCATATAAAAGACCATGTATAAGGAAGACTATGAAGAATTGATACATTTGAACTATGGTGTTGGTGAAGAATAGTAAATATACAATGAACTGCCAAAAGAACAAACAAATTTCTCTTAGAAGGAGTACAGGCAGAATTCTCCTTAGAAGAAAGGATGGTGAGACTGTGTTTCATAAACTTTGGGCACGTTGTCAGAAGGAACCAACCCTGGGAGAAGGGCATTATGCTTGGTGAAGTAGAGAGCCAGTGAAAATGAAGAAGACCCTCAGTGAGATGGACTAACACAGTGGCTGAAACAATGGGCTCAAACATAGGAACGATTGTGAGGATGGTGCAGGAGTGGGCATTGTTTCTTTCTGTTGTACATGGGGTCGCTATGAATCAGAACTGACTTGGTGGCACCTAACAACAACAAGAAAATTTTAAGACCTTCTTTTTGACAATGGATTCTCAATTATGTCATTAAAAACAATGTACCAGTTAATAAGATTAATTGAACTTCATCAAAATTAAAAATTTTTGTGCATCAAAGGACTTTATTGAGAAAGTGTAGAGACCTACAGAATGGGGAAAATATTGGGTAACACTATGCCTGATATCTAGAGTACAGAAAACTGGGGGAGGGAGGGAAGACAACCCAAACAAAAAAACAAAAAATGAGCCAAAGGACTTTGAATAGACATTTTACCAAAGAAGACCTACAAATGGCCTACATGGATATGAAAAGATTATCAACATCCTTAGTCATTAAGAAAATGCAAACTAAAACCACAATGAGAATCCACTCGCCACCACTAGAATGGCTATTATAGGAAAATAACAAGTGTTGGTGAGGTTGTGAAGAAATTAGAACCCTCATGCATTGCTAGTGGGGATGTAAAATGGTACAGCTAGTATGGAAAACAGTTTGGCAGCTTCTGAAAAAGTGAAACATAAAATTACCATGTAACCCAGGAATTTTCCTCCTAGGTATATACCCTAAACACTTGAAATAGATTCAAATAGGTATTTGTACACCAATGTTCATTGCAGCATTATTCACAATAGATAAAAGGTGGCAAGAAAGTGTCCAAAAACAGATGAATGGATAAACGTAGTATAGCCTATAAAATGACATGGATAAACCTTGAAAACCTTATGCTTAGTGAAAACGGGAGACATAAAAGGACAAATATTGTATGATCCCACTTATTTAAAATATCTAAAACAGGCAAACATGTACAGACAAAAGTGTATTGTGGTTACTAAGTAACAACAACAAATGCTGGGGCTTGAGGAGTACTGACTTTATGTTTAAGGTGATACAAAACTTTTTGAAATGGATAATGGCAATTGTTACACAACATGGTGAAGGTAATTAGTGTTATTGAATTATACACTTAAAAATAGTTAAAATGGCAACATTTTTGTTATATGCATTTAAGTATGATAACATTTAAAGAAAAATAATATTCATGTATAGCAAGGCCATTGATACATATAAAACTTGTGAAGTATACAATGCTCAAGGTTTACTACATTGCCTATTATAGCCTGATTACTTACCTTACAACATTTCTCATCAGGAGATTAAAAGCATCTCTTGCTGACTTGCAGAAATTTTTGCCATATATTGCAATCTGAGGAAGAAGAGTTGATATTATCCTGGAGACAGTAATATACCCTAACAAGACCAAAAGACAATCCAATGGCAAGAAAATAATCAAATGAATCTATCATCTATACAGCTACCCCTTTCTCTTTCTACCTTTTGGCTTTGTGGCAGGCCTGTGAGTCTCTGACTTTCAAGGTCATTGATAATAAGATGTGCCTTACATGCTACTTGCCCTTAAACTCCATGGAGATTAGAGAGGCAGGTCTTTTTCTCTAATCCCAGGTTATGAGTATGTCTTTGAAGTGTTTTAGCCAGGGTTTCTTGGTGAACAGTTTACAACTTTAAGTTGCCGTGTTAAAAATTATTCTTAGGAAATACAATGTCTTTCACTATACTTGATTTACTGATTTAAAAGGCTCAATAAAATATTCCCACTAGAGGTAAACTAATAACATTTTAAATCTCTGAGCTCTGGTTGCACAGTGCCTAAGGCATTTGCCTCCTAACCAATAGAATGGAGGTTCAAACCCACCAGCCACTCCCCAGAAAAAAGACTGGGCAATCTACTTCCACAGATACTGCCTTGGAAACCCAAGGAGGGGGTCTCTATGAGTCAAAAAGGACTTGATGGCAGTGAGTTAGGGCTAAACATCTTTCCAAACTCTGTGTTACTTTGATAACGAGCAAGTATTATAAGGATCATAGATGTTAAATTTCAGAAGAAGTACAATTCTGGATCCCCTATTAATAGAATCTCTCTTTGGAAGCCTCCCTACCCCATGGGAAATAAGAAACACATACAGTCAGGCATCGGCAATGCCCACACATTTCAATACAAGATTCATAAAAAAGATCAAATTCTTCCTTAATAATATATAAGTCCTAGCATTAGAAAGATTTTTTTCCTCTTAGAGTGAAATATAGAATAAATCATTTCCAATGTAGCATACTTTTACATTTCATCCAGTTAAGGTACTATCTTAACTAGGAAAAGCTTAGCCCAGAATCAACCCGTTTCCCAATCTGGTGATAAATGCATGGGGTTCAGTTTTTACTAAGAAGAGTCTTAGTAAATAAACAATGTATCTTCTTACCATGATATAGGCATTTCTGTTTAAAAACTTTACAACTTTTTCCAAACACCAGAAGCAGCATTTCAGGCAGCACTGTATGAATTTAGAAAACTTGTTCCGGGCATCTATGAGAAGAAGATATTTGAATTTGTTAATGATTTGCAACTGAACCCTACGAATCAAAAAATTAATAATAAAATCTTTTCAGGTGCATTCTGAACAGAGTTTGTCTTTGTAAACTATATGTGTCAGGTATGAAGGTTTATGTCAATGGCATCCACATATATGTTTCAAGTCTGACCTGGTTTGAGCACCAGACTTGTAGCTGCCTATCTAATCTCCATCATGCTTCTCAACAAGAACATGCCCCAAACAGAATTCTTGATCTCCTCTTTTGAATTTGCTTCTCCTGGCTTCCACATATTAATAAATAGCATCACATGATTTTTCTCTCTTTTATTCACCACTGTGTTCCCTCCCCTGATATCTAATCCCTTAGTAAGTCCTGTTGGCTTTTCCTTCAAAACATACCCCAAATCTGACCATCTCTATTCTTATAGCCATAGTCCAAGATACAGTCATCAGGTGTCCCCTCACCTCTTGCCCCAATCTATTCTTTACACAAAACTCAGAAAATCTAAGATAAGATAAACTCTGGAATCTTACATTTAAGATGACGATCCATGTATTCTAGGATAACTCTAAACATTTGAATTGCTGCAAGAATTAAAGATCCGAATGCTAGAGAACCTGTGTGATATCTGGGCAAAGATAAAGTGAGAATAAAAGTTAAAGTATCTTTATATTAACTAAAAGGATGCTAGTTGAACAATTTTTACAGATATAAAGGATTAATAGGAAAGAGTTTCTTGCCCCCTTTATTTAGATTGTTAAAAGTCTCCATGGAGGATTTTAAACCATATACATTTTTCTTGTTTTTCAACAAAAGTGATACCAGTAACTTATCATAAAATAGAAAATTTGAGTTGAGCAATGGACATGATGGAGCTAAATTAATCCTTAGTCTTTTGTTTGGTTACTCCTTTACCTTTTCCCCTCTCCAGTGACCTATGGCATTTAGAAGGATACTGGTATGAGTAGAAATTGTAAAACTGTGGCAAGGAAACCAGACAAAGACAATTGTAATCCATGAATCTTGAATCACTCTTTGACCCATTTGCACCTTGTCACTAGAATTCACCAGCCAAGACTGAATTACAAGCACACTAAATGCCACTGAGAAGATATATGCAGGGTTCATATACCATATGGCTTACCGTATGGCTCGTCCAAATGCAGTAAAGAGTGGAAATGGTGGGATGTCATCAGGTTTTTTTGTGGCCCAGTAATAAGCAGCAAAGGCACCAGCAAGGGTACACTGACCCAATGCAAGGACAAAATTTATAAGCCAGAGAAAGGCAAATAGATTGTATATCTGAAAGATGGTGATGTACTGATGATACAGGCTCTTTCCACCATAGAAAACAAAGTTGCACATAGCCCCAGGGCAAGCTTTGTAAGTATCAGTGGTATTAAAAATCTGCATTCAAAAAAATAAAACAAAACATACAGAATATATTACCTCCCAGTACAAGACAACATCTTCCCTGCCTTTTTCCTCTTATCTAGGCCTCCAATTGCATGTCCTGTTTTTCCCCATTAGCTTCTGCTGTTATTCCTCTGTTTTCTACCACATCATTTAATATAATTCTTTAATGAAGATTTATGTCTATAACTCTTTAATGAGTTCTATAAGACATCTCATTTTCTTCAAGATATATTCGTCACTCTGTACCCATTATATAATTTCACACGTACGGTGTTGTCATTGACTAAACATGCTTCTTAGATGTATGAAAGAACATACATCAGGAAATTTCATATATATTTAGATGTATGAAAGAACATACATCCATTCTGCCCACTGTTTACAATGCTCTTCTACCATCTAACCATCCTTGTCCTTCTGAACAATGATCCCCATCAGTGCACAGGATCTCTGCTTCATGGTATGTTGCCTACAATGATTGCAAGATGGAATGCAGTACTAAACTAGGTAAAACTAGGTAAACTAGGTAAATGTACTAAACTAGGTAAATGAGAGCATTTCCTTTACTTACCTCTGGGTCACAGGTTGCATTTTCATGCTCGCATTGCCCCCCAGCGGTCATGACTTTATATATAGGAGTCCCTGATGTAGCCAAGAATCTGAGTGAACTTGATTAAGGATAAATTATTTACCCTTAGACTGAAAACAAATGAACAGACAATAAAAGAATGCAATAACTCAAAAGCCCATTGAGATATTAACTTCAAAAATGACCATTTATGTATAATATTTTAATAGCTCATCCATTTTTCAGGCTCAGCTGTATGTAGGATGTACCAGCTATATTGAGTGGCCCTTCAAAACAATAAAACATATAAGAGCTTTATTAGGTTACTGTCAAGGATGATAAAAGAAGAAATCTATCATGACTATTTGAGGGAAAATTGAATTGGTAGACTGAAACATTTTTAGAGCTAGGCAAAAAAAAAAAAAAAAAAAAGTTATTTCTTTAGGACATTTCTAGTCTTCTTTAGGATGGAAAACACTGTGGACTTAGCTTTGTGACTCTTGAAGAGTAATGTGGAACAAGGTTTAATGTGGTCAATTACCAAAGGATACACTGCTGTCACAGCCCAGTAGGAAATGCAGATT
>NW_006921835.1:4885668-4915602 GCF_000298275.1 Orycteropus afer afer
GAGGGAAAATTGAATTGGTAGACTGAAACATTTTAAAAAAAAAAAAAAAGAAGAAGGAAAGAAAAGTTATTTCTTTAGGATGTTCCTAGTCTTCCTAAGGATGGAAAACACTGTGGACACAACTTTGTGACTCTTGAAGAGTAATGTGGAACAAGGTTTAATGTGGTCAATTACCAAAGGATACACTGCTGTCACAGCCCAGTAGGAAATGCAGATTGAGATCAAAATGAAAGTTAAAATTGGATAAATTAATGTATTGGGGATGTATCCAATAGCTCTGAAATAAAACAAATAGTTGAAATTCAAAGTGATTCTGAACTGTTATTCTCAATTAAATTGTTTTCTGTTAGAGCTAGAAATAAACCTTGGACTAAAACAGTTCTAAGAACAATGTTAATAACCATTGCCTCTTTGTTTTGTTTTTCTCTGATCACTTTGACACATTAATGGTTTTTTAGTTTTTGAAAAATTTTCACTTTTTTTTTTTTTTTACGTAAATTAGGGATATTTCCCCATGCTCCTTTGCTGCTGTTGTTAGGAACCATCAAGTTAGTTCCAATTCATAACAACCCTAGGAAAACCAGAACAAAACACTGCCCTGTCCTGTGCCACCCTCACATTCACTGCTGTGCTAGAGCCCACTGTTGGAGCCACTGTGTCAATGCATCTCATTGAGGATCTTCTTTTCCGCTGACCCTCTGCCCTACCAAGGTAATGTGCTTCTCTGGGAACTGATCCTGCCTGGTTACATGTCCAAAATACATGAGACAAAATCTCACCATCCTCATTTCTGAGAAGTATTCTGACCATATTTCTTCCAAGACAGATTTGTTCATGGATAATTCCTGCCAAAAGTTTCCCAAACTTTCCCTTTTGGCTATTGCTATTTCTGTTTATCTGTCTGCTTATACCTCACATTCACTGCCTTCTGAGGAAGAAATGGCCATTCCACCACCTTTCCCCCATGGCAACCCTTCAAATGATTCCTTATTAATTCTCCAGGATAATCATGTATTTATATTTCCTCATGGGGCATGATTTTTGAAATTTGCACCAGCCTATCTGCCCTGTTAAGGAGCTCTGGTGGTGTAGTGGATAATGCATTTGGCTGCTAATCAGGTCAGCGGTTCAAACCTACCATCTAATCCCCAGAAGGAAGATGGGGTGATCTACCTCTGTAAAGATTTACAGCCTTAGGAAATGCAATGGGGGTCACTATGAGTCACAATCAACTGATGGCAGTGAGTTCAGTTTTTTTTTTTTTTTTTAATCTGCTTTGTTCCTATCTGCTCACTTTGAAAGCCCTTTTAAGTGTATAACAATGAATTAAATACAGTACTGCTTGATATAGCCACTGAGAAATAAGAAACTGCTCATTTATCCTACCCTTGATATATCTTAGATTCCTTTTTCATTTTTACCTTCTTAGCCTATTTGAGCTATTCTGTTTTCTCCTTTGTCCATGTACTGTTTTGAAGTGAATTTACTGAGTGATCCTAGATGTTTACTCTGTATTCTTACACCATTTATTCCAGATGTTATTTTCCTTTGAGCAAAATACCAACCTGTCACAGTTACGATTTCCTTTAAGGGATCATTTTCATTAGGAGAAGGAATAAAATCCTGATTCCCAATGAAAGGCTAACAATTAGAATTTAACATTCCCCTACCACACACATACAACTCTGAGCTACACACACACACACACACACACATTTTTTGAAGGCAAACAAATGAAGTAAGTTACAGAGAATTTCATAATATCACATTATTTAAGAAATAAACCAAATAAATCAGTAGTTTTCAGTGGCTAATCATAGGGCTTCAGTTCACATGGGAAGGAGATAGGGTTTAACTTGACAAACTGCTTGTTAACTATTAAAACCAATGACTTTAGGTTGAAGTATTATTATTATAAATGGCAATTTCATTCACATAAACCTTAAAAACTGTTAAAAATAATTTAGTCCTTGGTCATTAACAACTTAGTTTCCATCATTCTAAATAGAGAACATGATCTGTTGGCTTTATAGCAATGCTTTCCTTGTTTTTCCCATGCATTATTAAAAAGTTTAGAGTATTGTCTTCAAGTGACCTTTTGGAATAGTTTGGAAGCTGTAGATGTTATTATCTCTCAGCATGAATTTTATGAAAAATTTAATGTGCTTATTTTGTAGCATTTAAAAAAATGAAAGTGGCTCTGTGTATAAAGTGTTTCTGAATTATGAGCTGTAGAAAGAAAATGTATAGTTTTGTGCCACTAGATTCAATTGTCCTGTCTATTAGCAAATTTCATACAGAAATGGTAACAGCACATAAAATTATGGTGTTTTAAAATTCTGCAAGTGATCTCAAACATTGATATTAGCATATGACCAAGCATGGAAATAATATAACATAAGATTAACTTTTATATAGTACTTTATCACTTACATATACATTATTCTCATAACATATTGTGTTCACACAAATACAAAAGTAAGTAGACTAGACAGATTTTATCTTTGTTTTATACTATGATAATTGAGGTTTGGGGAGATTAAAGGACTTGTTCATGTGATCTTTTAATAAGTGGTACAGTCTAAACTTGAACAAGACTTTTTGATTGGAAAGCAGTATCTTTGACAAGTCTTCTTAAAGCAAAGTAGTGGGGACATCTATGCAGTGGCCAATGAATGACTTGATTGATATATACATTATTTCAATTTCTATGTCAGTGGTCTTACTTGCTCCCTTCCTTCAGCAGGGCAATTGCAAGGCGAATTCGGTTCCTGAGGAAGATCAGCACAATGGTGATAACTGCTTCGATGATGCAGAGGATTATGACTTTAAACAAGAAAAAGAAAATCAGATCTATCATATAAATAAATCCAAAAAGGACTGACCTTTATAATAATTTCTGTCAAGTCTGACTCTTCATAGTTTATGCAGTGCTACCTTTCTGGAAATGACAGTCTTAGAAATTCACATTCAAAAACTCCAAGAAATGCCAAGAAATCTAAATTAAAACTTTTAACTAGAGTTTGAGCAATTCAATTGGACAGACTTTATTTCATCCATGGAAAGAGAGAAAGAGAGATTTAAGGAATTGGCTTACATGATTGTGAGCTGGCAAGTCCAGAAAAAAAAAGGAGACTGGGTGTGCAGGCTGGCAACTCTAGTAAGATATTTATGTTACAGTCATGAGGCAGAATTCCTTCTGCTTAGGAAACCTCAGTTTTGCTCTTAAAGCCTTCAACTGATTGGATGAGACCACTATTATTATTATTATTAAATAATATTTTATTGAGTTTTTAGTGAAAGTTTATAGCAGGTTAGGCTCCTTTTCAACAATTACTGCACAAATTGGTCAGTTATATTAGTTACATTTATCACAGTGTATCAGCATTCTCTTTAATTGTGCTGTTCTATTGCTTCCATTTCTAATACTCTTGCCCCCTTATATTCCCATCTTCAAAGTTGAATAATTGTTGACCTTTTTGGTTTCATACTGATTTTTTTTTAAGTAGAGCACTAATCTTACAAGCAGCAGCATAAATAAGAATTTGAGTTCTGCTTCACTGTTTTCTCCCATTCTATCAAAGACCATCTATTGTGACCCTGGTCAAAATGATCAGCGGTGGTAGCCAGGGACCATCTACTTCTTCTGGCCTTAGGGTACATGAGGTTGTGGCTCATGTAAACTTGTTTCCTCTCTGAGCTTTTAGTTACCTTAGTAAATGTTTTGCTCCTGGCGAGTAGAGACCCATAGTTATGTCTTAAATGGTCACTTGCAAGCTTTTAAGACCCCAGACGCCATTCACATCACTGAGATGGAGATCATGATTTTTCTGAACTACACTATGTCAACTGACTGGGTTGTTTCATGAGACTATAGTGACCTCTTATGTTGTTGAGGGTAATCTTTACTTAGAGTTGTATCTATAAAATACCTTCACAGCAACATTTAGAGTAGTGCTTGATCAAACAACTGGGCAGCATAGCCTAGTCAAGTTGACACATAAAATTAACCACCACTGTGTGGATCTTAAAATCAAGGAAATGTAGCAGCACTATAACAGAATACGGAAGAATAAATGAATTTAATGGGAACTTAAATTAAATTTCCACTTATGAAGGAATGCCCTCTGCAACATCCCTGACGGTTTTCTGCTTGTGGTTGAGCACTGTCAGTGATGGGGAGATCACTATTTAACTCTACTGTTATGTCACTGAGATTTGATATTATAATGCACATCAGTTAATATCTCCAAATAAATAGAAATCACTTAACCCAAGGGTGTGGCAAAATCTTAGTAATGTGTCATCTCGCTTCTGTGTCTTCTTTCTGTACAAACTATGTATTCATGCTTCATGCACATTTTATTCTCTTAAAATACTAACTTGAGTCCAAAATTGTGGAGTATAATTATATGACGTTAAAATAATTGTCTTTGGATGAAACTAAGTAAATGTCATATATCAGAATCACTTTATAGTCTGACAGTATATATTAAACTTACACCTTTTCAAAAGTATATATTCAAAACAAATATATTAGAGAAACTGAACTAAATGTCTTTTAATGCATATACTATACTCCACCCCTTATGTTAGGAGCTTTGGTAGCATAGTGCCTAAGGCACTTGACTGCTAACCAGAAGGCATGTGGTTCAAACCCACCAGCCACTCCTCGGAAGGAAGATTGGGCAATCTATTTCCGTAGTGATACTGCCTCAGAAACCAAAGGAGGGGTCGTCATGAGGAATGATTAGTATTGCTAGATTTGAAAGGAAATTAAATTTTCTATTTCCCTAAAAGTACATTCTCTTAATTTTTCTAGTGGTAGATTCTGGTGATCTTAATGATTTTTGTGTGAAAGGCTCTTAAGAGATAGCAGTGAAGTAATCACATATCTGTAACTAAGGATCCATCTTCGAGTAAAACAAGAGGTCTCAATATATAATGGGTGTGATAAGTCATCTTTAGAAATAATAGATAACAGTAAATAGATAGTCAATGAGATATGGAATCACCCAAATTTAAGAAAGTAATTCCTACTATGCCTGGAGTATGTAACTAAAAACAAAAAGCTATCAATGAAAAAATTCTGCTATACTGAGGAAAAATATGTTTAAGTTAAAGGAACTAATCTGCATTAAATCTGGAAATGAGAAGACAAAGAGCAAGAATTTGTCATTTTGATCTAGTACTATCCAAGGAAAAGAGAAAAATTGATTTGGTTGATGTAAGTAATCTGGTGGGGGCTTTTGTGCAGCATGGCTAACTCATCAAGATCGGCATCAGTGTGGCAAAAAAACTTCTCTCAAGGTTATACAAGCAACTTTGCTAAGGTAATACTGCTTTCCATTTACCTTGATTTCTGGAAAGAGTTCTAGATGGGCTGTGTCTTCGTTCTGGTTACAAGAGAGTTATTTTCATGGTGCAAACAAATAAAATGATACTCTAGTGAAATAACTGAAGTGTTTGTTTATGGGCACCCTGTCAAATTTTTAAATTTGTTTGAATCACTAACCTTTTGGCTGGTAGTCAGGTGCTGAAGTGTTTGCACCACTCAGGATTCTAAAGTTATGGAGATGGAAACCATACCTGGCATCATGGTGTCCCACCAAGATACTGCCCCTTAGAGGTTTTTTCTGAATTCCTTACCAGCATATCTCACTTGGCTCTCTAACTTCAACAATATGATGATGAATTTGTTTAAAGCAACATATAATTAGAGATTATTTTTAAACTCTTGTTTAAAGAACATGAATCTCTGTGAAGTGCAAAGAATATTATAGTAAAACCATTCTAGAAATACAGAATAAAAGTCATCTGTGAAATCATCCTCTTTTTAAAAATTTGTTTCTATTAGCCTTAGCCAATTCAATAATTTGAATAAACACTTAAAATGTAAATTCATTTATTAATTCCAATTCCAACAATAAATAGAGGGTTCAAAAGTCTTTCTTATGAAGCAAATTGTTGTTCTTTTTTTTTTCTTTTTAAAAACAAGTTTGAAAAATCAAATATTCATTTCCTTCAAAAAATCTTTCTTGGATATCAGGTTAATGGCCAAACCATTCTAAATTGAAGGTAAATAGTTTGAGATTATTGCAAATTAATATTTTCTTAGATTATATAATAAGTTCCCCTCAGTGACTTTTCTGTTTGTAGTACCTAGTAGGAATATAGACACATTTACCTTCAATGATAGTAATGATAAATGCATTTAACATCATTGTTGTTATGTGCCATTGAGTCGCACCTGACTCAGATTATACCAAATTAAGCTTTCATTTAGACAAAAAAAAAAAAAAAAAAGAGAGAGAGAAAAGTTTCCTCATTAGTACCATTTTACAAAATCAGTTTCTAAAACCTACTCACAAAATGTGAACCATGTTTGCTTCAGTTCAAAGTAGATGCTGAGATCAGTCTGAATCCCAACGTCATATATAGTTAATTCAGAAGTTGGGTGTCCCTGAAGTTTGTGGTATTCTTGGTAGCAATGCCATATTCCTTAAAAAGGAAAGAAAAAACAGGCTTATTCAAAATGTTATGAATTAGAAGTTATATACTTATCCTGCATATCTTCATGAAATTGATCAGCATGGTCATTTTACAAAGGCAGGATTCATATTTACACAGTAAATATTTTATTTGGACCTAATAGTTCAAGTGTGCTACTGTATTTAATTGTAAATGTGTTCAGCATTTATCTGGATGACTGTGGCAATATCTGGTTTCACAAGTCCTTTTGGTTAGAAATAACCTTAAAGTCCATTAATATCAAACCAAACCAAACTCACTGCTGTAGAGTTGAATCCAATTCATAGTGACGCCTCCTTGTGTTCCGAGGCAGTATCTCTATGGAAGTAGATTGCCCAGTCTTCCTTCAGAGGAGTGGCTGGCGGGTGGTTACAAACCCCCAGCTGTCTGGTTAGCAGTCATATGTCCATTAATAAGGACTGGTTAAATAAATTATGGCTTATAAATTATTTGTAAAGTAGAATACTATATTTCCTTACAAAGAGAAGGACATCCAGTGATATTGAATGATCAATATTTGTTAATTTTTAAAAAAGCAGATTATTAAATGGTGTGAAAAGTATATTGCAATTTGTACAATAGAAGTAAAAAGAATATTTACATATTTATTTGCTTGTATTCACATATAGTATTTCTGGAAGAATACACTGGAATACACACACACACACACACACACATATACATATTCCATTCCAGGGAGGGAAATTTCATGGCCAGGGAATAGGAATAAGGGGAAAATTTTCATGGTATATATTTTATACCTTTTGAAATCTGAATCACAGGAATATATAACTTACAAAAAAAAAAAAAAAGCCTGTTAAGTTTCTGAAAGAAAGTCTTTTTGAAAAATTTCAGTGGTAAAATCAAGTCTTGGTAGAATTATCTAAAAGTACATTTTTATTAATGATTGTGCCCAGGCAAGCAAGATAATACTTGCTGTATTTTCTACAGGACTCTGTGTTTCAGACTTTATAATGACATTTACATGGTCCAGATAGAATCCAAGTAAACACAGAATTAACAGGTCTGTTTATCTTTATAACCAATGGGTTTTTATTAGATCCAGTAGAAATATTCAGCAATAATAATGAAGATAACTGCTTTAAAAATGTATAACTGCAAACTAACAGATGTTTTGTAGACACAAGATGAGAGAGTAAGACCCATGTTTCAAGCAAATTAGTTTCTCATTCAATAATTCATGCACATTTTGATTCGTGACATTCATTGCAGTCCCCCCAATGTAATAGCACTTTTCCCACTTCCTCCTTGTGTTTATTGTTTCCATTTATTCTTCTTTCCTATCCCTTCCTGACTTCTGAGGTTTATGCCTGGGCAAATTCTGCTCTTTTGATTTCATGAGTGGTTGTTCTAGGAAGTGTATACCTCCCTGGTGTTAGTGTTCATCTGATAGGACTTTAACTTGGCTGAAAGGTGAGTCTCGGGCAGGGGTGAGTTCAGTTCCAGGATTGAAGGATGTCTAAGGGCCATAGCCTTAGGGATTCCACCAGTCTCTATCAGACTAGTAAGCTTGGGTTTATGATTCTGAATTTTGTTCCACATTTTTCTCCCACTCTATTCAGGACCTCATATTGCAATCACTTTCAGAGTGGTTGGCAGTGGTACCCGGCACCATCTAGTTCTTCTGGGCTCAGAGTCATGAAGGGTGGGGTTTGTGCAGTCCATTAATCCCTTGGACTAATTATTTCCATATGACTTTGATTATCTTCACTGTTCCTTGCTCCAGACAGGGAGACACCAATAACTGCACCTTAGATGAATTCTCACAAGCTTTTAAGACCCCAGTCACTACTCACCAAAGTAGGATGTAGAACATTGTCTTTGTGGATGTTATGCCAATTGACCTTGATGTCCCCTGAGAATATGGTCTTAAGCCCTTAGGCTCATTGACTCATTCTACCAAGGTGTTTGGTATGGCTAAAAAGTTTTCATAACTTTGCCCCCTGTTCCTCTCTCTGCATATTGGTGGATGTAGTCCCATTCACCTACCCATTCTTCTTCAATTTGGGTGTCTATGTATCCATTCATAGATTATTGCTATTACTGTTATTGCAAGATTGTGTATGTAATAGTATTTGCCTTTGTTGTCTTTAACTCTTGGGCTCCTCCCAGTGCCTTCCTTTGCCTAGATAATTTTGTGCTGACCTACTCTTTATTGCATATTGCCTTTCCCTCCACATGACATATTAGTGTCCACCTCTAGTTGGTGATTTATCCTCTTTTCTACTTCGACCCCTGGTGACTATCAAAGAGTGTGAGTAAACCTTTTCTTTGCTTTTTATGGTAATGGTCTTATATAATATTTATTCTTTTGTGATTGACTAATCTCATTCACCATAATGTCCTCCAAGTTCATCCATATTATTAGGTGTTTTGCATATTCATCATTATTCTTTAACAGTGTATAGTAGTCTATTGTGTGTATATATCAGAGTTTGCTTATCCATTTATCTGTTGATGACATTTAGGTTGTTTTCATCTTTATGATATTGTAAATAATATGATGAAGAGCATGGGTGTGCATGTATCTGTTAATGTTACAGCTCTTATGAACCTAATAATGGAATTTCTGGATCATATGGTATTTCTATTACCACATTTTCAAAGAAGTGTCATACTGTTTTCTACAGTGGTTGTACCATTTTAGTCCAACCAGCAGTATATTAAGGTTACAGTCTATCCAAACCCTTGTCACCTTTCTTGTTCACTGTTTTTGTGAACTGTGTAATTAATGGGGTGAGATGATATCTCATTCTTATTTTGATTTGCATTGCTCTAATAACTAATGGGATCTCTGGTAGTGTAGTGGCCAAGACACTTGACTGCTAACCAGAAGGCTGTCGGTTCAAACTCACCACTTCCTTCTCACTCCTCAGAAGGAAGGTTGGGCAATTTACTTCTGTAAAACCCAAAGAAGGGTCACTATGAGTCAGATCCAACTTGATGGCACATAACAACAACAACAACAACGAGTAATGTGCTTATTGGCCATCTGAATGCCTTCTTTGGTGAAGCATCTGTTCATGTCTTTTTTCCATTATTTAATTGGATTGTTTGTCTTTTTTTGTTGTTGTTGTTGAAGTGTTGAAGTCTTATATAAATTTTAGAGATTAGTTCCATGTCCACTATATTGTTGCCAATTTTTTCCTTTAGTCTGTAGGTTCTCTTTTTACTCATTTAGCGAGCTTTTTGATGAGCATAAATATTTAATGTTTAGGAGGTCCCTGTTGTCTACTTTGTCTTCTGTGGTTTGTGCATTTTTAGTTATGTTTCATAGTGTATCTAATACAAGTATTAGAGTCCCTAAATAAGTTTGCCCAAATTTTTTCTTTGATGATCATTTTGGTTTTAGGTTTTAATTTAAGTCATTGATCCATTTTGAATTCATTTTGTACATCATGAGAGTTACAGATCCTCTTTCATTTTTCTGCAAATGGATATCTACATTTGGCAGCACCATTTGTTAAAGACACTATCTCTTCCTCATTTAATGGGTTTCATCTCTTTGTCAAAGATTACCTGTCCATGGTGGATGAGTTTACTTCTGGGTTCTCACTCCTGTTTCATTGGTCTATGTGTCTGTCATTGTACCAATATCAGGCTGCTTTGACTACCATGGCATAGAAGTTTTGAGATGGGGGAGTGTTAGGCATCCTACTCTGTTTTTCTTTAGTAGTGTTTTGCTTATCCTGGGTCTCTTCCCTTTCCATAAAAAGTTGGCAATTTTTCTATTAAAAAATGATGGAATCTGGATCAGGATTGCATAATAACTGCAGATCACTTTGAATGGGTAGTACTGACATTTTCACAATTCCTCCTGTCCATGAACATGGTATATTCTTCCATTTATGTAGGTATATTTTGGTTTCTATTAATAGTTTTGTAGTTTCTTTGTATAGGTCTTTTGTGTCTTCAGTTAGATTTTATATATGTGCTGGATTATGTTAATTGGTTTTCTAATGTTGAATGATCTTTCCATGCCTGATATGAATCCCACTAGGTGATGATGTATTATTGATTGATTGATTGATTGATATGTTGTTGGATTCTATTAGCTAGGTGCTTGAATAATTTCTCTAAGAAAAATAAGCACAAAGCCAGTCCCTGTGAGGTGGAGGTTAAAAAGGTCCCAAATGTCCAACTTTTCCAAACTGCCACGCTACTCCATCATCTCGGACATCAACTCCTTCTTCTCCCCTCAATAATCTCCCTCCTCTCTTGGGGTTCCGTCATTCACTGTAATATCTCACAGAACTCACAAAGATATGACTCATGTGGTGGTGGTGGAGACTGAGAGGCTGGCAGGCTAGCAAATCCCAGGCCTGTGGGTAGGTCTGGAGAATTCTCCCAACTCTAGTGGTTTTGCAGGGGTGGTGAACCCAAATCGGCAGGTCAGATGATGGGTGCTATCTCAAGTCCAGGGTTGAGATGATGATGAACCAAATACAGAACATTCACATATATGCTCTCAATGAAGCTAAGGGTGGTGACTTGAGTCACACTGTCCACCAAGGTGGAAATCAAGATGCATTCCACCTTAAACAGGCATAAAGAATAGGATTTACAATACATCACAAAATGGAAGACAATGGCTAGAAGTACCATATTCAGCAATTCACTGCACTGCACTGCACTGCACTAGGATTTTGTTGATAATTTTTATGCTTATCTTCATGAGGGATATTGGATTATAATTTTCTTTTTTTAGTGATGTCTTTGCCTGGTTTTAGTATCAAGGCCATGCTTGCTTCATAGAATGGATCTGGGAATATTCCATTCTTTTCTATGTCCTGGAATAGTTTGAGTAGAATTGGTGTTATTTCTTCTCTGAATATTTGGTAGAATTCTCCAGTGAAGCTGTCTGGGCCAGAAATTATTATTGTTGTTTTGGGGAGTTTTTTTAATTACCTGTTCAATTTCTTCTTTTTAATAGGTCTGTTCAAATTTTCTCCCTCAGATTCTGTTAATTTAGGTAAATCATGTGTATCTAGAAATTTGTCCATTTCTTCTAGGTTTTCCATTGTTGGAGTACAGTTCTTCATTATATTCTGTTATTTTCATTTTTATTTCAGTTGGTGCTGTGGGAAAACAACTAATTCCTAATTAAGGTAATTCCAACCTCCCCCTCCTTTAACTTGGTAAAACCGGAAGTGGTTGGCAAATTTTTTAATCCTTTCATAGAACCAACATCTAGTCTTCATTCTTTCTGTTGTTTTTCTGTTTCATTTCTTTCTGCTCAAGTCTATATTAATTCCTTTTGAGAGCAGGGATTTTTGTCTGTTCTTTTTTCTTTCCCCCCTCTAGCATGGATTAAATGCTCAATATGTATAAATTGAATTAATGGGCATAAAAATCGTTTCCAGTATTTTTCTGTTATGAATAAGTTTGTGATGCATACTCTTGTACATGATCTGGGACATATGCATGCAAATTTGGTGAAAGTATACAGTTAGGAGAGGAATTACTGGATTTTATGGTAGACGATTTTCAAAGTTTGAAATAATGCAGTTTTTCAAGGATGTGCTCAACGTACTCATTTAAAAGCATGTATGAGAATTCTTGCAGATCCACATCCTAACCAGTGTTTGGTATTTGCAAGACTTAAAATTTTTGCAATATGGTAAACCAAAAACCCAAAAAATAATATTACACAGTGGTTCTAGTTATCATTTTTTCAGCTAACTGATGAGATTGAATATTTTTTCTATGCTTATTTACCATTCATATTTACTTTTCTGTGAATCTGTTCATGCCTTTTGCCCAGACTTCTTGTTGGTGTTCATTATCACCAAGTGGATTCCAACTCAATTCCCATTCAATATGACCCCATGTGTGCATAGTGAAACTGCTCCATAGGGTTTTCAAGGCTGTGGCCTTTTGGTAGTGTCTCTGCATGGGTTTTAACCACCAATCTTAGGGCTATTAGTCACACGTAACCATTTGTGCCACTCAGGGATTCCTATTTTAAAATTACTGTCTGTATAATGTAGAATGGAAGCTTTGAATCAAGATCAACAAAATAGAAATCATACCTTTTTAATTACTAGCTATGTATCTGTCTTAGCTATCTAGTACAGCTATACCAAAGATGACTTTAGAGCAAGTAGATGGCTTTAACAAACAGAAACTTATTTTTTCACAGTTTAGGAGGCTGGACGTTTGAATTCAGGTTGCCAAATCTAGGGGAAGGCCTTCTCTCTCTATTGCCTCTAGGGGAAGGAGACCTTACCTCGTCTCTTTTCACATCTGTGGGTTCAATATCTCTTGGAGATCTCCGTATGTTTTGGCATCAATCTTCTCCTGTGTTCTGGTTACCTAGTGCCGCTCTGACAAGAATATACCACAAATGGGATGGCCTTAACAAACAGGAGTTTTTTATTCTTACAATTTGGACGGTTTAAGTCCAAGTTCAAAGTGCCAGGCTCTAGGGGCTGGATGAAAGCCCCTCAGCCTTGGGCTTCAGCTCTGCCTCCAGCTCCCGGCCCACTGAAGCTAGAGGCTTTTCTTCACTCAGACAGCTGCTGACTGCTAAGGCTGAGAAGCCCAAGGTTGACAAATAAAATGGCACAGTCCCAATGTTACCAAACCACATGGCAGGCCATTAATTTAAGTCCATTGTAAGTCTCAAGGTCGGCAGAGCACTGCAGGCTGCTGAAAAACAACATGGCTACATGCAGGGTCCAAGCCTGCCATAGGCTAGAGACCATTCCCCAAGGCTTCTGCTTATATACAGGAAGCAGACCACATTCCTTAAGGCAGCTACTCAGCTGCTTATGGTAGATCCCACCATGGAGATGATTGCCAGTCTCATCATGGGGAAAAACTACCATTAGTTGCCCAGCCACTTAACCAGGCCCAGCCAAGTTGACACACAAACATAACTACCACATCCTGCATCCAGGCAGTTCTCAGTGCAGAGGCTCTGTGTCCAAAGGATATGTTGTGCTCCTGGTTCTTCTTTATTGGTGGTTCTGAGGTCCCTGTGATCTCGGCTTGCTTGTTTAATCTCTTTTATATCTCAAAGGAGAGTGATTCAAGATACAACCTAATCCTGTAGATTGTATCATGCTTCATAAACATAACTGCCTCTAATTCTGCCTCATTAACATCATAAAGGTTAGGATTTATAATGCATAGGATAATAATTACATCAGATCATGAAATGGAGGATAATTACATAATACTGAGACTTATGGCTTAGCTAAGTTGATGCATATTTTTGGAGAGCACAATTCAATCTGCAACATTATCCCTGGTAACTTATTTAATTACTCTGTTCCTCAGCTTTTTTTTTTCCCTCTTCATCTCCACTTGCTAACTTCTTCAAGTATTTTCTCAGATCTCTTCTCCAAAAGACTTACTCGATTAATATTATTTTCACCCCTAGGCTTACAATAACACTCTCAATTCTCCCTTAACTGACCTACTTTTTATTTTTCCATAGAAACTATCACCTTGTAATATATAATTTAGTTAGACTGTAAGTATCAACTGAACAAGAACATTTATCTGTGTTTACTGTTGTATCTCAAGAGGCTATGCATGACAGTGCCTGACATGACAGTTACTAAATAGACATTTGCTGCATAAATCAATGTATAAATAGATACAGATTTCTCTTTCCTTACTCTCTTTTGTATAATTAGAACTTGTTTTATCTGTGGATTCATGGTTTTCTCCACCAATCTTTCAAATATGTCTGATGTTGGTTAGATGCTTCTAAACAAGCTTCTGTTTCTCAACCACATGATCATATTTCTGTCTCCATGTCACATTCTGCTGTATTTTGGATAATTACTTCATTTTGAGGTCATTAGTTCTATTTTTCTGTTTAAGTTGTTTTTAATCTCAACAATCATATTCATCATTTTTTAAAAGTTCTATTTAGTTCATCTTCATATATTTTTGTGACTCTATTTTTAATTCTTTAAATATTTTATACATGGTTATTTCATATTCTAGATTTGTTGTTTCCAATATCGGAACTTCTTTGATATCTCAATCTTATGTCTGTAGTTTCTGTGATTCTCATATCTGAATATTGTTTGCATCTTTGGTAATCTTTGATTGTGACTCATACTTTGTTGATTTTAATCTGTGGAAACCTAGTAACCTGAATTGAGGGTGCTTTGATCCAGAGGGGATTTACATTTGTTTTCTTGGGACCAAAAATATTACCAAACTGGGGTCACCTTAGCCATTTTCCAGGATCCCAGGCTTACGCCAAGAGTTTCAGATCTGATTTCCTACTCTGCTACTGGCTTAGGTCTAAGACTCCTGATTCTATCATTGATGTGGGCAACTCAGCATTTCATATGTGTTTTCTACCCATACTACTTGGATTTAAGCTCATGAGTTTTAAAGTAATTTTCCTTTTGGAGATAGTTCCTAGATACTCATTAAAATAATACAATATGATAAAATACAATACAATATTATTCTTAATGTCATTGTTTTATAGCAAAAGAACATTTTAGATTATTTAGTTACCTCATATGAGTGGATGTAGAAGTCTCATCAGTGTTTTCCTATTTCTTTTTCTTTTCTCTCTTCTACCTGAGATTATTTGAAAGCTATGACTCCTGTGTTGAAAGTCCTATTTTCCAAATAATGATACTGCACCCCAACAATAATAGATACTATTTACTGAACATTTACCATGTGCTAGGCAGTTTTCTAGGAGCTCTGATAGCATAGTGCCTAAGGCATTTGACTGCTAACCAAAAGGCTGGCGGTTCAAACCTACCAGTCACTCCTTGGAAAGAAGATGGGGTAATCTACTTCTGTAGTGATACTGCCTTGGAAACCCAAGGAGGGGTCGCTATGAGTCAGATCTGACTCGATGGCAGTGAGTTAGGTTAGGTTAGGCAGTTTTCTAAGTACCATGTACAGTATTTTGGTTAAAACTCACAAATTCCTATGGTATAGTTGAGGAAACTGGATTAGAGAGACATCATACTTAATCACACAGTTAATATGTGATTAATCTGGGACTGTACCTTATTCATTCTCCAAATCCATGCTCATAGGCACAGTATTATATGGTCTCTCCTGTGTACCTTTTAACTTATTCTAGTCAATGAGAATTGCTGTACATGGGCAACTGACAACCTCTATAACATGGCTTTTTCTTTGCTCAGTACTACACATTCATCTTGTTTTCCTAGTGCATAGGCTGTTCTCAGTAGGAAATGGTTGATTTCTGTTCAGGTTATCTTTGTGCTGTTCTAATAGGAGATACCACAAATGAGAGGGCTTTAACCAACAGGAGTTTATTCCTCCAATTTGGAGGCTTTAAGTCCAAGTTCAAAGTGCCAGGCTCTAGGGGCTAGAAAAAAAGCCCCTCAACCTTGGGCTTTAGCTCTGTCTCCTGCTCCCAGCTCACTGAAGCTAGAGGCTTTTCTTCACTAAGACAGATGCTGGCTGCTGGCTACTGAGACTGACAAACCCAAGGTTTGCAAATAAAAAGGCATAGTCCTGATGTTACCAAATCACATGGCAGGCCACTGAAAATCCCAAGGTCAGAAGAACATGGCAGGCTGCTGAACAATGACACAGCTCCATGCAGGATTCAAGCATGTCATAAGCTAGAGACCATTCCCAAAGCTGTTTCTTACATATGGGAAGCAGACCATATCCCTAAAGCAGCTACTCCATGGAGGGTAGATCCCACCATGGAGTTGATTCCCAGTCTCTTCATGGGGAATAACTACCTCCAGCTGCCCAGCCACTCAACCAGGCCTAGCCAAGTTGACATACAAATTTAACTACCATAATTCCACCCCTTGTCAACTTAGCACCTGTCTAGATCTTCAATGGGTGGTATCTGTACAGATATCCTTCATTGGGTGACCCAGTCCCCTAGTTCCTGAATGGTGACCTCACCCACTTGGCCTGGCAGGCCCTTTTTCTCTCCCTCTTGGACATGGCAGCCCTGCCCCCTCACTCTTGGGGAGCAGCTTGACTCCATCCCTCTAGCGCACATGAATGAGCAGCCCCACCCTCCAGAACCCAGTTGGTGAAGATCTGGCTCTTTGAAACCTAGGGGCCTGTGGTGGTTCTACTCCCAAAGGCCACGGTCCTACCCTTGAGGCCAAGGCAGTTCTGTTTCCTGTTTTCTTGGTCTCTCCACTTTTGCCAATTAATGTCTAAGGGCAACCTACTCTGCCAGGAATCTTCCTGCCCAAAGGACACTCAGCTTTCTTGCTCCGTGGGCTGGCCAACCTGCTACTCTATCTTCATGCCAGTCTCTCTACCAATTAATGCCTGAAGGCAACCTACTCTGCGAGGAAGCTGCCTACCCACTGGCACCTGGCATTCTCCTCCATGGGCTGGTAAGGCTGTTGGTGTTTAATGCCGGTCTCTAGGTTCTGCTACTACTGTCTCTCACGCTGGTATCTCTCTGCCAGTTTCTTGGCTCTCGTGCTGCCATCACTCATGTCACATGCAAGGGTCTCTCTGCCAGGATCTTGGGTCAAGGACACACTCTACTCCTGTTTCCACATTTTAGGTATCTGTCAGAGCAGCACCCTACTCTCTCAGTACTATATTCTGTTCTGGTTACCTCTGTGCTGCTCTAACAGAAGATACCACAAATGGGATGGTTTTAACAAACAGAAATTTATTCTTCCAATTTGGAGGCTTTAAGTCCAAGTTCAGAGTGCCAGGCTCTAGGTGCTAGAGAAAAGCCCCTTAACCCTGGGCTTCAGCTCTGCTTCCTGCTCCTGGCCCACTGAAACTAGAGGCTTTTCTTCACTCAGACAGTTGCTGGCTGCTGAGACTGACAAGTCCAAGGTTGGCAAGTAAAAAGGCACAGTCCTGATGTTACCAAACCACATGGCAGGCCATTGATTCAAGTCCATTGAAAGTCCCAAAGTCAGCAGAGCATGGCAGGCTGATGAACAATGACACAGCTACATGCAGGGTTCAAGCATGCCATAAGCTAGAGCTCATTCCCAAAGCTGTTTCTTATATATGGGAAGCAGACCATATCCCTAAAGCAGCTACGCAGCTGCTTGTGGTAGATCCCACCATGGAGCTGATTGCCAATCTCATCATGGAAAATAATTACCACCAGCTGCCCAGCCACTCAACCAGGCTTCACCAAGTTGACACACAAACTTAACTACCACAGTTTCCTAGTGCCCATGATATGTATAGAAAGTTGCCCAACATAGTAGCACTTGTGAACCTAGTTGCACATTTCTTCACCCAGTGAACATCTTCAACCTTACTTGCCTAATTGCTAGGCCACATTAGGTAGAGAGTACATAGGAGGTTAAATATATTGTCTTATCTTCGCTTTCAATATATTGACCATCTTTCTCCCTTTTGCCTTGCCAAGGTTAAAGTATAACCAGTTGGTGATGTCAGTCACAGACTTTACTGTCCTTCCCTTCTTGAAGACAGTAAAGGAGTGACTGAATCACATGTCCAGACTCTCCTGTGGCAAAGGGCAGGGACTACTCTGAGTTCCAAGCAGGAACACAAAAACTTGTATACAAAAAGTTTTGTTCTTTTTTTTTAATTTTCTGATTAGGGGACTGCAGTCTTTGTTGTCTTTCTCCATCAGACTGACCCACTTTTGACCTATTATCTGGCTGTGCCCCAGGAGGAAGCTCAGGTGGGATTATGAGGAGCTGCAGAGCAGGAGCAGATAAGGAGTACCTGTGGAGGCCTGAACTATTAGTTATAAACTCATTGAGGATGAGGACAATAACAATAACCCAATACAAAATAAGTCCAATACAAAAGGACTGAGTGGTTCCTATGTTCCAGGCACAGTTGTAAGAAATTTATATGCACTATCTCATTTGATTGATCTCATAACTTTCTGATATGGTGATACTAATTTATAGATGATGAAACTAGTTTTTTCAATCATTAAGAAACTTTTTCAAAGTTACCAATTTTAAGTTATAAAGCTGGGATTTGAACCCAGGCTAACTGCAGAACCTAAGGGTTCTAATGGCATTCATATACTAATATGTGTAAATCTCTCTTTGAGTGACAGAGAAACAGGAGATTGTTACTTTTAGTTTCTGCTACAATAAAACTGGGTTGTCAATCCAAATATTGTAGGGGATTTTTTTTTTTTTTTTAATAGAGATATCTCAAAGACTTATATATAGGCCCTTACATTTTTATTTTTTTAGAAGATTGAAAGGAAACTGCCACTAGTCACATACTGTTCCATGGGAGGGAGTCCCTGGGTATTGCAAACAGTTAACATGCTTGGGTGCTAACTCAAAAGTTGTTGGTTCAAGTCCACCCTGAGGTGTCTTGGAAAAACACTTGGCAATTTACTTCCAAAAAATAAGCCATTAAAAACCCTATGGCATGCATTTCTCCTCTGATACACATGGGGTTGCCATGAATCAGAATCAACTCAATGGCAACTGATTCAATGGAAGTTAATTCCTTCTTTTAGTGTTTACATATATTGCTTTTTGGAGGAACTGAGTTAGTGGTTAAATTTCAATCTTGAAATAAAGTAACTCTCCATCTAATAATTATAATTTGGAATACCTGTCTCTACAGTGATGCATAATTGTGTAGTACTGACCAGTTGTTAAAAGGTAAATTAGTATCTGGACTAAAAGTACTACCTGGGTTGAAGGAGAGAAATATATCACATTTCTGTAACTATGTAGACCTGGCATTTGATTAGACAGAAAAGATAAAGGAATTAGAAGGGAGAAAAAAGGATACCTAAAATGTTTTTCATTAATCTAAAAGAATTTTTTTTTTTTCTCCTTCTTAATATCCATGAGGCATGAGACCAAAGGCTGGTAGGGAGAAGAGTGGAATATACTTATAGCAAACAGGTATACAGACATAATATACTGAAAATTAAATTTTATCAATTGAACATATTTTTGTAAAGAATAATTGAATCAACCACAAGTAAATGCTTTGTGGTAATTACTAATGGCATCTGAAAGGAAAGATTATATAGATATTTGATAACTTTAAGAGAATTGATACCTACCATATCCTATAATTCCAAGTACACCGAACATGAAGACCCAGAAGAGGAATCCAGCTGTGTACCTCAGGAGTAGCAAAAACATCCAACTGAGGACCATGGCAATAAACAGGCCACTAGAGGAAAAAGCCCACAACAAAGACAACTATCAAGTGTGCTGAACATAACTAAAACACCAAGATATTGTTGTTTTCTATTCAAATGATTCTCAGATTATTTTAATTTCACTACAGAAACATTTGTAACTTTAAAAGGTATAGAAACAATGGTTTCTATTGAGATTTTAATATTAAAGAGTAGGACCATCAGGGACTTTATAATACAGGAAATATCACTATGTGCCTAGGTCAAGTAAAGTTACAAGGAAAATCATATTCTTCCAACCTACAATTTTGGACTATCTGCAACAGTTGCCATTTTCTTTCTTTTTTCTTTTTTTGCTTCACCTGACCAAAAAAAAAAAAAAAAAAAAAGCCCTCAAGTTGACTCCAACTCATAGTGACTCTATAGGACAGAGTAGAACTTTCCCATCCGGTTTCCAAGGCTGTAAATCTTTATAGACGCAGGCTGCCACATCTTTCACCCACAGAGAGGCTGGTGGGTTCGAATTGCTAATTTTCTGGTAAACAGCCAAGCTCTTAGCCACTGCACCACCAGGGGTCCTTCACACCTGCGCTAGGTGATAAATTACATATTATGATGAGTTTGTGTTGATCTATTTACCTGGTGACTAATGCAAATCTGCTGTAATATGACTGCTTAGAAGTTAAGTGAAGAGCCTTAGGAGCAAGAAGACAAGAAAAACAACACAGTTCCTAAACCCACGATTTTGTGCTCATTACAACTAGGCTGTAATTGGCTCTAGTAGTCTATTTCAGGTTCCCAGTAATCTGTGGGACATTAATTGGAAACATGGTAAGGCTTCTGTGTTTCCTGGGCCAAGCTGCTTTCTCAGACAATCAATAGCATGACTATTCTACTTCTGTTTTAATTTCTTTCTGGGTTTGACTGGGCAATAGAGAAGCTCCCCCCCCCCCATTTTCAGGTTAAGGTCATCTTGAATTCTTCGGATATGATTACCTTAAAGAGAACTCATTAAGATTGGAAACTTGATTGACTCTTCTATTAAGAACTGACACCTCTGGTGTTATTTGCAAGTTTCCAAGCATAGCAACAGACAAGAGACTGGTATGTTTATTGAGTCTATAGTTTCAGTGTTATCATTTTAAATCTAAATAATTACTATCACTGAGTAGATGACAACATGGATAGAAGTACTACCTACTTACAGTCTGGCAGAGCCTTGCTTTTAATTTCAGAAGCCACTGCTTCTTAAAATCACAGATACTTTAATGCTTAAATACTCAATATGGTTAAAGGGCTGTTCTATGGCAGAGTCCAAGGGGAATATCCAAAAATGTCAGAAGTGGGGGAAAAAAAGCTTGCTTATTTTTGTATAGCTTGTTTATGTTTTTAAATTCTTGGATAAAAATTCTAGCGAAGTTGGACACTATTGTTCCAAGATAACCTTAAACCTTAAAATAAAATATCCCCTGAAGTCTTCTTAAAACCAAACAATAATTTAGCTTAACTAATAAATAATGTATGGGTTGAGTATTGCACTCCTTTAAGATCTGTCTATGAGGGATCAAACTGATAACAGCAATTTGAAAGATTAGATAGGAAACTTAGGGGGCAGTGAGTTTATTAATGGAGGAGGAACAACCACAAAAGGAGAGTGAGAATGGCTGCACAACTCAAAGAATGTAATCAATGTCATTGAATTGTACATGTAGAAATTGTTGAAATGGTGTCTGTTGTACTGTGTATATTCTTAACTACAACAACAAAAATAAAATAAATTATAGAAAATTATTCTAGTGGAATAAACTAAGTCCTGGTAGAGTGTACTTTAACTTTGTATTTGTAAAATGAATAGAAGCTAAAGAGTTATAAATAATTGTTATAATGAAATGTGCAAAGACCTCACGTTAGAAAAACAAAAGAGAAGAAATTCTGCACTTCTCAAGCTGAAAGAACTGAAGAAAAAATTCAAGCCTTGAATTGCAATATTGAAGGATTCTATGGGTGAAATACTGATTGATGCAGCAAGCATCAAAAGAAGATGGAAGGAATACACAGAATCATTGTACAAAAAAGAACTGGTTGATGTTCAACTATTTCAGGAGATGGTATATGATCAAGAACCAATGGTACTGAAGAAAAATGTCAAAGCTACACTGAAGTAATTGGTGAAAAACAAGGTTCCAGGAATTTCCAGAATATCCATTGAGATGTTTCAACAAACTGATGCAGTGCTGGAGGTGCTCACTCATCTATGCCAAGAAATTTGGAAGACAGCTCCCTGGCCAACTGACTGGAAGAGATCCATATTTGTGCCCACTCCGGAGAAACATGATATAACAGAATGCAGAAATTATAGAATATCGTTAATATTGCAGGCAAGTAAAGTATTGCTGAAAGTAATTTAAAAAAGGTTCTGTGATATGCAAGCTGGATTCGAAAGAGGAGATGGAATGAGGGATGTTACTGCTGATGTTAGATGGATGTTGGCTGAAAGCAAAGAATACCCGAAAGATGTTTACTTGTGTTTTATTGACTACTCAAAAGCTTTCAACTGTGTAGATCATAACAAATTATGGATAACACTAAGAAGAATGGGAATGCAAGACCACTTAATTGTACACCTGAGGAAACTGTTATAGACCATGAGGCTGTTGTTCAAACAGAACAAGATTATTTTGCATGGTTTAAAATCAGGAAAGGTGTATGTCAGGGTTGTAGCCTTTCAAAATACTTATTCAATCTGTATGCTGAGAAAATAATCTGAGAAGCTGGACTATATGAAGAAGAATGCGACATCAGGATTGGAGACTAATTAACAACTTGAGATATGTAGATGACACAACCTTGCTTGCTGAAAGTGAAGATGACTTGAAGCACTTGTTGTTGTTGTTATGTGCCGTTGAGTTGGACCTGATTCATAGCGACCCCTCCTTGGGTTTCCAAGACAGTATCACTACAGAAGTAGATTGCCCAACCTTCCTTCTGAGGAGTGGCTGGTGGGTTTGAGCCACCAGCCTTATGGTTAGCAGTCAAGTGCCGTATGCACTACGCTACCAGAGCTCCTTCTTTTTCTGTTTTTCTTCTTCTTCTCTCTGTTTCTTTCTCTCTCTCTCCCTTTGATCCTGCAGAGAGGGTGCTCAAGTCCTGCTGCCTCCACAGTCTGCAGAACTAGCACCAACCCTCTGTGGTCTCAGTGTGCACAGTAAGCACCACGTTCCTGCTGCAGCCATGTTTGGTGACTAGTGCTTGCACTAATATTGTTCTACTTTTTTTTCTCTCTTTTTAAACTCTTTCTTTCTTCTTCTTAGTTCTTCCTTCTTTCCCTCCTCCTTTTATCTTTTCTTTTTTTTTACAACTCCTTAACTTTTTCCCTGTAAGTCAGGAGGCAGTAACACTATCCAGTCATACCTATCACACCTGCTTCACCACCCAGTGGGCAAGTGCCACCACCTGCTACAGCACCACTAGATTGATGGCATGCTGCAGCAAACACCCATGTAGTCTTCCCTCAGCCACCTGTGATTACAGACTTGCACCCACACTTCCAACTGCTATTAAATTCGCCTGGATACAGGTGGTGAGAACCCCAGTGTTGACAACTAGTAACCAGAGTAGCATGCTCACCCCATTGCCTGGATATATTAAAGTAAAACAAAAAAATAAAATTGAAGCAGACCAACATACAATCAACAAATGAATACAACAACAATACGTGTTGGAGACAAAAGACAACTTCAAATCACACACACAATCAGAAGAAGATGGCTCAAACAAGTGAGAAAAATACAGGGCCAGAAGGGATTTCAAAATGGAGTCTTGTCAGTAGTCTCCACATTAATTCCCTCTAGCATCTTAGTGTCTGAAAAATTAAGTACAGCAGTTTGAAGTATGGATTCTGGTGCTCTGAACAGCTCACTGAGTCAGAGTACACCAAACTCAGGGGAGTAGGATTAGAAAGGAGAAAGGGACAGGGGAAAAAAAAAATAACAAGAACAGGAGATCTACCCTGTGGAGCACCAACAGGCAGGTAAGAAAGGCCATTGGAGACCTCCCTGGGGGAGCGCTGACCACCAGGTGAGAAAGGCCATCTGAGACCTCCCTGGATTAAGGAAGAAGACACACCACACCAGCATACCAGCCACCACACCAGCATACAAGCAACCACTCCAAGGATCTACCTTCAGCATTTGATTTTATCAGTAACTTGTGTCAGCTGGGTGTGAGCAGGCACTTCCTGTTCTGCTGAAACCCAAGCAGAGAGTCCATTGGTGCTGCAAGAGGGTAGGTCCAGGGAGGTGCCCCCACAGAAGATCACTGAACAGTCTTGGGTCAGCTTTTTGGCACTGAGGGGCCTGCACTTGACTTTTTCAGTAATTTTGGGACCACTGGGTGTGAGCGGGCATTACCCTGATTCCAACACTGCTGAAACTGAGCAGATCTTTGGTGCCACAAGTGGGCAGGCCCAGAGAGGAACTTCCACAGCAGATCATGGTGTGGGCCAGAGATGCAAGTGCATGTGCCCTGGGAGGAATTTCTGCCATGGATCATGGGTGTGAGCCAGGACCACAAGTGGGCAGTCCCAGAGAGGAGCTCCCACGGTGGATCGCAGAGCCAGGCAGTTGTCTTGGGTTGGCTTTTTGGCACCAAGGGGCCTCAGGAGCAGGGCTTTTGCCTATGTCTGAGCCTGGAAGAAAGTGGTGACCCCCTAACAATGGAGTCTTTGCTGAACTTGAGCTGCAGGCCTGTGAATAACAGTACAACATCATCATGAGCAGCCCTCTCAAAGCCCTAGAAACCACCCCTAGCAACAGCGAGCTTTTCTTCTTTCTCTCTTCTGCTCCCGCCTTCTCCATGAATAACCTCACTCATACAATAGAAGAAATCACATTCAGTCACCGTAATACCTCCCACTTTGAATTCTAAATCCTCTTTATGACAAGCAGAGACCCATATCCATGTTCCACATGGTGATTCCATCATCACAAAGAAAACTGCAGAGCAACCCAGCATACCTGAATTAATAACTGAAAAAAAATAAAATACACCAGCTTCCCCTTTTCAAAATATTAAATCATAAAACCAAGACAAAACAAATCAACACATAACCCACACTTAAAGACAACCTCAAAATGTCTAGGAAACAACAGGCAACCTCAAATCAACCAAAAAAACAGGAAAAGGCATTAGAAGCAAAACCACAAACAAAGGTCTCACTAAACATGAAGAGGAGTCAATAGAATTATCTGAGAAGGAATTTAGAAGATATGTTTATAGAGCTTTACAAGAACCTAAGGAAAACCCAAACAGAAGCAAGGAGAACACAGTCAGTTCCTTAGAAGAACTCAGGAAAATCTTATAAGAACAAAATAACAAGATCAATGCACAATCAGAACTCATACGAAAACATCAGTTAGAAATCCAGAAGATGAATACCAAAATTACAGAATTACACAATACAGTAGAAGCACAAAAGAGTATGATAGAACTGGTTGGAGAATGCATATCCCAACTGGAAGACAAATCCCTGGACATCAGCCTGTATGAAGAAAAATCAGAACAAAGATTTAAGAGAAAAGAAGAGAACCTAAGAGTTATATGGGATGATATGAAAAGAAACAACATAAGCCTCATCAGAATTCCAGAACAAGAAGTGAAAAAAAAAAAAAAAAACACTGAGAAAATTGTGGAAGACCTACTAACAGAAAACTCCCCCCATATCATGAAGGAAGAAAAGATATTTGTCCAAGAAGCTCATAGAACCCCACACAAAATAGACCCCAAGAGAGAAACACTGAGGCACATTATAATCAAACTCTCCAAAACCAAAGACAAAGAAAAAATTTTGAGAGCCGCCCAGGACAAAAGAAATATTACCTATAATAATCAAACAGTTAGGCAGAGGTCCGATTACTCAACAGAAACCATGCAGGCAAGAAGGCTAATGGGATGGCATATATAAAACACTGAAGGAAAAGAACTTCCAATCAAGAATCCTATGTTGTTGTTGTTGTTATGTGCCGTCGAGTCAGCCCTGACTCATAGCGACCCCTTCTTGGGTTTCCGAGGCAGTATCACTACGGAAGTAGGATTGCCCAACCTTCCTTCCGAGGAGTGGCTGATGGGTTTGAACCGCCAGCCATCTGGTGAGCAGTCAAGTGCCTCAAAATTATTCATCAAATATGAGGGAAAAATCAAGGCATTTCCAGACAAACAGAAATTAAGGGATTTTGTGAAAACCAGACCAACCCTACAAGAAATGCTTAAGGAAGTCCTTTCAGTAGAGAACCCACAACAGAGATCAACAAAATCAGGATATGTGACATCAACACTAAAACCAAATCAGAAATAGAAACTCAAAATAAGATCATAAAACATTGTACACTAAAAACCAAGGAAGTCAATCAGCACACGACAACAGCAACTAACATATTAGAGGGAATAAAACTTCTAGGTACAAACTTCTGAATGGAGAGGAAAACAGACAATGTCTTCACAGAACACACTGTTCTGAAAATGTAGAGACAAGACTGTACTCCAAGGAAACCACAGAGAAAATGAACAATCCTTCTAAGCAAATCCAGAAGGATTTAATAAGGGTTTAATTAGCACAAAACCAACAATAAAGAAGAGAGGAAGCACACCCAATGAAAGAGCCCCCAAATCAAAAGATGCATGGAAACAATTAGTCCAAAAGACTAGTGGACCAGGTGAACCCCAGTCTCCATGATTCTGAGATCCAAAGAACTAAATGATGTCTAGTTACCACTGCCAACCACTGTGAAAGGGATCACAATAGAAGGTCCTGGATAGAGTGGGAGAAAAATGTGGGACCAAATTCAAAATCATAAAAAAGGTCAAGTTTAGTGTTCTGATAGAGAACTGACTCTAGTGGAATCCCTGAGACTGTGGTCCTTAGACACCATTCCATCCTGGAACTGAACTAACTCTTGTGGCTCAACTTTCAGCCAAGCAATAGACAGGCCTATAAGGCGAAGAGTAGCACCAGAGAGGTATGCATTCCATAGAACAACCAACCAAACAAGATCTAAAGTGTAGCATTTATCCAGGGATAAAGTTCAGAAGGCAGGAAGGAATAGGAAAGAGGATGAATAGAAATGGTAAAGACAGGGAGGAAGTAGGAAGAGTGCTGTTACATTGTGAAGATTGCAATTAGTGTCACAAAACAAAATGTGTAGGACTTATTGAAAGGAAAACCAGTTTGCTTTGTAAATTTTCACTCACCCAAATCACAATTAAAAAATTAAAAAAAAAAAAATGTTCATTGCTCATCAGGATGAAAAAATTAAGATGCTATGTAGAAGATAGAAATATGTGTGTATGAATAGCTATGTACACACACACACACACACATACACAGTAGATAAGAGGAACCGAGACAGGGAAGAAATTATTTGTAACTGAAGAAGTCAGGAAATACAGTAAAATAAGGCAATTTTAAATGATGAGGTGGAGTTGTCCAGAAGGATGGAGAAGAATATGCCAGGTTACACAGTATAAGAATGTGTACATTTTCTGATGTACTCAGAATATAATCATGGAACATAAGTGGTGATGAGTCTGGGAAACTAAGTTGGGCCAGGTTGTAAGGGGTCTTCTAAAAGTTTGAAAAAGTTTCAACTTTTTTCTTCAATCATTAGGGAACAACAGATGTTTTTAAGCACCAGGAGAAGACACAACAGCCAGATAATGATAGCCTCAGATATGTCAAACACATTTACATGGCCTAGTAAAGTGATTGCATTTTTCCTCATCTTTCTAAGAATGAAACTCTTAGTCTGATATATTTTAGTCTTCACTACTTTTCATATATCTCTTCAGTTCCTCACAATGACCTTTGAAGATAATCATAACAATTATGTAGAAGAGATGTATTAAATAATATGCATGATCCTTTGGATGTCAAGGAAGAAGCTAATAAACAAAAGAGAACCAGAGAAATAACACCAAAACTACTACATCTATCTGAGATAAGAAGCAAATGTGCAACAGATACTGCTCCAAGGGACTTGAAGTGTATGTTTGTAAGAGTATTTCCATTGGTAATGTAATGAATATAATTAAAAATTTACATTCTTAGAAATTTCTGCTAACAATGGACATATTTACAAATATTTACTCTATCTGAAAAATGACAATCCAAAAATTACAAATATTTATTCCATCTGAAAAGAAAGTAGCAGGAACTGAAATCTGAGTCAACCTTTTATTCATATATGTTGTTGTTGTTGTTTTGCCGTCAAGTCGGACCCGACTCACAGCGACCCCTCCTTGGGTTTCCAAGGCAGTATCACTACGGAAGTAGGATTGCCCAACCTTCCTTCCGAGGAGTGGCTGGTGGGTTTGAACCGCCAGCCTCCTGGTGAGCAGTCAAGTGCCTTAGGCACTACGCTACCAGAGCTCCTTTTATTCATATATAAGAATTAATCATTTGAGGAAAGACTTCTGCACACCTAAAAGCAGAAAGGGGTTGGAGATGAAACACTTATATATTTTCACTTACATGAGAATCCAAAACCAAGACGTTGAATAGTCTTCAAACACTTTTGTTCCAATTGACCTTGCTTTAAGAAGTCTATTGACACCACTGAATTCAAAGAAGAAAAACATCAATTATTTTTGGACTACCACTATTATGATATCTTATTATGATAAAAGAAGTTTTACAAGCTACTATTCAAAGCATGTTTTTAGAAACCACTATCAGTACTGTCTTGCTTCCCAGACACAATGATACATAAAAGGTCACTTTGATAACCCTGTATAGACACACACACAGAATACAGTTGAAAAATGGTTAACAGATCTTCTTCCAAAATACACAACATGGTCTCAAATTGCAGAATACTCACTGTAAGAACATAATTTAATGATCAGCTTTCAACTTTCAAAATCCATAGCACCAAGAATGAGCATCATCCTTAATTGCCCTAATGCAGCACTTTAAAAATGTCCTTCTCTAACCCTCCCACAGTTCTCTAGCAGTAGAGTATGATGCGGCACACACAGAAAAGTGCACAAATGTGTAACGTCTAGTTTGATGAATTGTTAAAATGAACATACTACTATAACCACAAGACACCTATGTCAACAAATAGAACACTGTCATCTACTCCTCCCAGGTGCCTCAATTACACCTCTCTTCCCCTAAAGTAATGACTACCTTAACTTTTGTGATAAATCTCCTAGTTTTCTTTAGTTTTATGATTTACATATGCATCAGTAGGCAATTTAATTTAGTTCTGTTTGTTTTTTTGATTTTATCAATGAAATCATACTTGTATTATTATTTTGTGATTTCTTTCACAGTTTCATATTTATGAAATTAATCCATGTTGCTATTATATTTTAAACATGTAGGAATTGCACCATTATACCTGGATTGCTAAAGTTTTCCAAGAAAGATAAATCCATTTTAAAAAAATTCATTTTTAATTTTCAATTCAACAACTGAGTTTTGCAATGATACTCCATGTTTTCTGGGGAAAAACACCTCCCAATAATGTGTAGCTCATGGTGTGCACAGCCAAGGGAAACAGTAAATTTTCTGCACTGCAGTCAGTGTATAGAAATTCAGTAAAGTATTGAAACAGCATTGTCCTGACTGTGTCTCCTTTTTTAACCCAACACCTACTTTCAAAACATCTGGTAGTTTCATTATTTCAGTCATCTAAAAACCATGGTGTCTTAAATACCATTTTTTAAAAATTATGTTCAATCACAAAGTACATTACATAAAGATCTTTCAATATGTTTCCTGATGTCACATTTCTATATTTGGTAACAAAAAAATTTAACCATTTTGAAAAACACTGGGTGCTACGTATTGTCCTTTCTAAATCTTTCTGGTTTCTTCTGCTTTGCCTGCTTTCTTAATACACATATACCAAGTTCTCCAACCCACAAAGACATGTACATTTCATAATAATATATAACTCTTCTAGAACCCTTCACCCAATGAGAGTTTGAGTGTTGGGTACCACAAAGTGATACATCAAAACTGAAAATGGGAATACAAACAAACATACTTTGCAGCTGCCCTGAGTTCCATAACATTTCTTGTCTTTCCACTTCCATCCTCAAATGTTGTCTTATTTCCTATGGTCAAAGTGCCATTGTTGGTAGAGAAGTCAGGGAAACATCTCTGGAGAACTGTAAAAATAATTAAAATTATGGTAATCACTTGTTTCTTTCTTTTTTTTTTTTTTCCCCCTTTGTATTGTTATACATTCTGTTATTTAAAATCAAAATTTTGCTATACAATGTGTAAATTGCTCGGTATAGATAGC
>NW_006921835.1:4916167-4917646 GCF_000298275.1 Orycteropus afer afer
TGCCCAACCTTCCTTCCGAGGAGTGGCTGGTGGGTTTGAACCGCCAGCCGTCTGGTAAGCAGGCAAGTGTCTTAGCCACTATGCTACCTGAGATATACAGGTTTTAAAATAGTAACACTGATACATATCATTCATGATAAACATATTTTAATAAAAAGGCAACAATTGCTTGCATGACTGGATGAGTTTAGTTTTCTTATTAAAAAGTCTTGGATACTGCTTGAGAAAACTTTGAAAACTGGAGATTAGTGAGTAATTCCCTGGGAAATAAGAGCCAGCTCAAAATGTAGACTACATTAAACTTTTAAAGTGTTTCATATAAGAAAAGAAGAATGGAAAAGAAGAACTATGTCTTAATAAAGCCTTTCCTGACTCCTACAGCTTAAAATACTCTCTTGTCTGCCCACGTCAGCTTTTGTTGCACTTATAACACGTATGAATCCTTCAGTCCCTATCATTCTCTTGATCTTTTGTTCCCTTCTCTGGCAAATTTCTTGACACAATAGCCTCTACAAACTGTTTCCAATCTCTCAGTCCACAGAGATGTCTGCCTGCACCACTCCATTGAAACTGTCTTCCCAGTGATCCCAATAACATCCTAATTACTAAAGCCTGTAAATATTTTCCAGTCTTTACTTTGCTTGAACATATTAATCACAAGAGTGTTTGGCACATAGTAAACTGCAGCAAATATTTGCTGTTGAATGAATTAACTTTCATTTGACATGGTGGACACCTCATGACTTTTTGAGACTTTTCCCTTGGCCTACATGACTATATTTTCTCCTGCCATCTCTCTGCTTTTCTGTGAACTGTTTATTCTATATACCATTCTTGGGCAACATCTTCCAATCTGTAAGCTTCAATTACTAAATATGCTCATGACATATTTGAAAAATAGAGGAACTATGGAAAAATGATACAAAATTATACAGAGTTTTATCTCACCCACAGTGAACAGTACTAACATTTTGGTGAATTTCCTTCAAATCTTTCTTCTACAAGAAATTATTAATTTTTTGAGTCATAATTATATGGTACATACAGTGTTTTCTCATTTCTTTTTCTTAATTATTTCCTTTTATAATTTCTTTTTTTATTGTGATTTGGGTGAAAATTTACAGAGCAAATTCACTTTCCATACAGCAGTTCACATACACTTTCTCTCATGACATTGACCACAATGCAACATCTCCCCTCATACTTCCTCCTGACAGTTACCTCTTCCCTGTGTCCATCCCCCATGCACTCCTGCCCCCTGAGCTATCTCCCTGTATATAAGCAGCTCTTCTTTCTCCCATGATTGTTCCCTCTAAGGAGTGTATCTACCTAAGGAAAATGTTCAAATCATATGCCTGTCTATTGTTTGCCTGGAAGCCACAGGTGTGGGTTCAATTCCAGACCTGAAGGGCAGCTAGGCACCATAGTCTCAGTGGCTCCACCAGGCTCTATCAGACTAGCAAACCTGGTCCCCCCCCC
>NW_006921835.1:4918916-4931328 GCF_000298275.1 Orycteropus afer afer
GTGGAGGACAGGGCAGGGCACCCAGGCTCCATCCAAGCATACAGACTGGGATGGAGTTCCTGTGGGCCCAGAAGGTGGGTGGGAGTGGGGAATGGCCACACCTCCACTCACCAAGCGGGTGTGGGGTGTAAGAGTAATAAGAGGAATGTCGCACCTTTTCAGTTGTGCAGGTCTGGAGTATCCTTGGGTTACTGGCAAGCAGAACATGTTCTTAAGCCCCTGGAATCTGGTAGAGCACTGTATCTTTAAATATCCAAAATGTTCAAGCTGCTTGTAAACATTCAAAATGGTGGCACCTCCAGACCGGTAAAAGTCCACAGCTCAGCCCATCTTCCTTTTCACTGCTGCTTCCCCTTTTATTCCACAGCCAATAGAGTAGTCCTCCGTGCAGTCCTTGGCTAGCAGGGCTGATCTTTAGGTTAATTCTTAGGTCCTACCACCACTTGGGAATCTCCAAGCTGTCTGTGCTGTCAGGGTCACTCAGGATTGCTGCCAGACTGCAGTCTCCTTTTCTGGTATTTTCATGCAAATTCTTCTGCTAATTGGCATTTAGTCCACTTCTATATCCTTCCCTTCAAGGCTCAGGGGTCCAGGATTATCTTTTCTGTCTGTGTTAATTGGCTCCGCTTTTCTTTGTTGAAGAGGGTCTGTGCAGTCTTTCTGCCTAATCCACCATCTTGGACTATTACTCCTCCTTTTATAATTTTTTGACTGTATTTCATTATCTATAAAATATTCTCTTGTACCATATATTTACGTATATTTTATGTACATATTTCTTTATATATTCCCTATGTGTGTGGGGGTGGTGACACAAGTTGAATGCAATGTTTACCCTTTTGTCTCCCTCAGTAGACTATGAGAGACTATGCCTCATTCATTTTTGTTTCCCCAATGCACATTTTTATATTATGTGATTTAACCAAATTCTACTTGTAAGCACAAAAACTATGCCTTATACATATTATATCTTAGGTAGTTAACTGGTTGATTTTTATCTTTTTGCATAAAAATTTTTTATACTGCTCTTGGATACAAACACTTGTCATCCAGTGCTTTCTAGTGAACCACTGTTGTTTGTAGGACCTAAGTCTTTGCTTCAGGGTCTTTCATGACCCAGAGAAGCGTGATGGGAGCTGGAAAGACATGTGGTTGGTGGTAGTTGCTTCAATGGTCCACCTGGCTTTTTAATCAAACTGATGATTATTGCTTTTCTTCTATTTTAAAAGAAATAGATACTCATGAAAAAAAATGGATGAATAGAAAAAAGAAGAGACAAAAATGCCCATAGTTTTGCCACTCCTAAAATAACCACTTAATTAATATTTTAGTGTATTTCTTTCTAATCTTTTTCTTTGAATAGTTTCTTTTTTGTTTTTAATTTATACATATTTGTTACTATAATACATATAATAACTTCCATTTATTTAACATATGCATATGCATGTTAAATGTACTTAATATCGCAACACTTATAATTAATGATTCTAAATAGATTTAATATATCATAATTTATTTAACCATTTTCTTGCTCTTGGGCATTGAATATGGTTTCTTTTTCTTTTCTTTTTTTGGGGAAAGAAGTGGTAACTCCACATAACATTGTGGTAGACATCTTTATGTAAATCTTTTTCTCTGTAGTTAGGATGATTTCATTAAGAAAGGAAAATGAGCAATTTTTTCATTTACTTATTAATGGAGATGGGTTTTAATAAAGCTTACAATTTTAAAGAAATATAATATTGCTTTATTTAGGAGACATATAAATATTTTAAATTTCAAATTATAAAGACAAGTATATGTCCCTCCCTGACCTACCCCAGGCAATTTTTGAACAAAGTTTTTTGTTGAATTTAGGTGTATGTGTGAGTATATCTGTGTATATACTTATGTGTCCCAGAGAACACCAAATAATAAATCTGATTGGACTTCTAAAATTTAATCATCAGTCATTTTTGTTTGTTTATGCAGCCAAAACCTGAAAATCAGAGCTCCAGTGAAATAGCCTTGGTTGGAGGAAGGAGGATGAGTTTTAGCAGTGGTTTTCCTCCCAATTAACTTTGAGACTTTGGGCCAATCACAGAAACTTGCTTATTCTAAGTTAAATAATTTTGTGGTAGATTTTGTGTTTCTGAGGTGAATTAGTAGCAACTTACAAGGTTTGCTTGGAAAAATTGCTGCTGGACAATCCTCTTCCAATAAAATTTCTGTGAGAGACTAGAATGGAAGGAAAAGTGTGTTAACATTTCAAAGTCTGTGTGATTACTACTTGTACTCTCAATATAAAAAATTTGTTCTTTTAAAACATTTAACTCCACAATGATTTTATTTTCTAAATACTTTCCCTAATAATAATTTAAGATTATCACACATACACATATACAGCAAATGTTCTCAAACGTCCTAATAGCCATTCGATGGACTCAAACCAGACCCAAAGAAACCAAACACACCCTTGAAAGCATGTTATCTTTGTCTTAGCCACATCCTAGGTCTTTAATCCTTCAGTCTTTCTAGAAAAAACAACATCATCTCTCATTCAGAAACCATTAATGTTACTTAACATAATAGATTTTAAAATATCCTCCTAACTATCAAACCTGGGTAGGGTTTAGAGCCTTTTCAATGAGTGATTATCAAGCTGGTCTTGGAAGTAAAATTCTATCTCTTACTAAGTAGTCATGGGGCTTCATAACTGCAGGAATAAAATGGTGACTGCAAATGACATTATAGCTTATAGCTCTTGACAGCCAAAAATCTATCCAAGTAGAGTTTGTCGGTGTCAGGGAATCATTCAAATTAACTTACCAGACTTAAATAACACTGCATTTCTACAAATTGCATACTATAAATGGTGTGTGTGGGTGTGTTTTAAAGGAGTGTTGCTTTTAGTAATCCCTAGAAGATATGGGGGCTTGTGCAGTTATCAATGCTTATGTTACACATAACAGTCAAACAAAAGTTAAAATTCTCCAGTTTTAAGCATAAGCACACATACCTTTGCAGGGCTAACAAAACTGGACTTGCAGAACTGTTTATAGTATGCCCAGTGGCTTTGGTTGCTTTCAGTTCTAAACTGCATTTCCACATAGGTTACAAATCTTTCTGGGCACTTGGAGACACAAATCTGTGAAGAAAAGGAACACAGTGACAGGAACTGAATTAAGTTGAAGAAACCATGGAATTATTAATAGATATATTTCCAAATTATCCATCACAATAAGGAGCAATACACTTCTTTCCATCTCATCAACTTAAAGGGACTTTCTAATCTTATCATAACTTTCAAAACTCACTGCTGTCTAGTCGGATCCGACTCAGAGCGACCCCTCCATGGGTTTCCGAGGTAGTATCGCTACCGAAGTAGATTGCCCAACCTTCCTTCCGAAATCTTATCATAAAAGAGGGAATTCCACATACTCATTACCAATCTCTGTCCTGTGAACTATGATGCTGATATTGTGTTAAAGCAATTAGATATTGTACAGTAATGGAATTGTTTTAAATTTTGATTTTGAAATAAACATAGTTCACTTGCAGCTGTGAGCAATAATAGAGGGATTCCCATATACCTTTCCCACAGTTTTCCCCAAAGGTAATAGTAAATTTTATGGCTATAGTACAATATCACAACCAGGAAATTGACATTGATATAATCAACTGGCCTTTTTCAGATTTCCCCAGTTTTCTATGCACTCATTTGTGTATATGCATGTGTGTATTTAGTTCTCTGCAAATTTATCACAAGTATAGATTTGTGTGACCACCACTCCAGGACATGATGGACTTTTAATAAAAATGCTTTCATAATTTTCTGAATTAGTAGATAAAGTATAATTTAGGATTTTTTTTCTATGTGGTTTATGTATATTTAGGGTTAGACTTTTTTTTTTTTTTTCTGTATATGTTGTTGTTGTTGTTAGGTACCATCAAATTAGCTCAGACTCACAGCGACCTTATGTATAACAGAACAAAATACTGCCCCGTCCTGTGCCAGCCTCACAATCCTTGCTACACCTGAGCCCATTGTTGGAACCACTGTGTCAATCCATCTTGCTGAGGGCCTCCCCCTTTTTTGCTGACCCTCCACTTTACCAAGCACAATATCCTTCTTCAGAGAATGGTCCCTTCTGACAACATGACCAAAGTAGTTGAGATGAAATCTGGCCATTCTCACTTCCAAGGAGCATTCTGGCTGCACTTCTTCCAGGACACATTTGTTAGTTCTTTTGGCAGTCCATTGTACGTTCAATATTCTTTGCCAATACCACAACTCTAAAAGCATCAACTCTTCTCTGGTGTCCCTTATCCACTGTCCAGTTCTCACATGCATATGAGGCAATTGAAAATACCATGGCTTGGGTTAGGGGAACCTTAGCCTTCAAAGAGACATCTTTGCTCTTCAGCACTTGAAAAAGGTCTTTTGCAGCAGATTTGCCCAGTGCAATACATTGCCTGATTTTCTGTCTGCTGTTCACATTGGTGTTGATTGTGGAACTAACTAATATGAAGTCTTTGATGACTTCAATCTTTTCTCCATCTATCGTGATGCTGCTTATTGGTCCAGTTGTGAGGATTTTAATTTTCTTTATGTTGAAGTGTAATCCATACTGCAGACTGTAGTCTTTAATCTTCAGTAAGTGGTTCAAGTTATCTTCACTTTCAGCAAGCAAGGTTGTGTCTGCATGTAGTAGGTTGTTAATGAGTCTTCCTTTAATCTTGATGCTGCACTCTTCTTCATATAGTCCAGCTTCTCAGATTATTTGCTCAGAATACAGATTGAATAACTATGGTGAGAGGGTATAACCCTGACACACTCTCTTCCTGATTTTAAACCAAGAAGTATATCTTTATTTTGTTCAAATGACAGACTCTGGTCTATGTACAGGTTCTTCATGAATACAAAGAAGTGTTCTGGAATTCTGATTCTTCTCAATGTTATCCATAATTTGTTATGATCCACACAGCCAAACACTATTGCAGTCAATAAAGCACAAGTAAACATCTTTCTGGTATTCTTTATTTTTAGCCAAGATCCATCTGACATCAGCAATGATATCCCTCTGTGTATATTCGCTGTCATGGAGTTGGATCCAAGTCATAGCAATCCCTTCTTGGGTTTCTGAGGCAGTATCACTATGGAAGTAGATTGCCCAGTCTTCCTTCTGAGGAGTGCTTCATGGATATAAAACTGTAATTAAAAATTCTCTGAATATTAATAATTTATGTCATTAATAATTATTAGTGCCAGTGAATTCTCAACAATTCACATACATAATTGAGGTTGTAGCACCATAAGAAACTAACAAAATTAGGGCTTTGTGCCACAATCAATCATCAAAAAAAAAAAAACAAAAAAAAAACCCACTGTCGTTGAGTCGGATCCGACTTCTAATGACCCCTTCTTTGGTTTCCAAGGCAGTATCACTATGGAAGTAGATTGCTCAACCTTCCTTCCGAGGAGTGGCTAGCTAACACCAGTCAGATATGGGCAGAGAGGTCACTTACGCAATTATTTTACATTAATGAACTTTGGGGACTATCAGTGCCAAACCACATCACTGTGTTAGTCCACAGAGTTACTTCAGAGTGACTGCAATCCAATTAGTAGCTCCAAAAACAGAGAGCAGAATCAGAGAAGATTCTCTCTTGGTTTTGTTTTAGTTCACAATAAAAAACAAAAATAGTACATAGTAAGCCATGAGAGCTGCTGTCAATCCTCGCACATTCTGTCCTCAGCCTTCAGTTCCTCCTTGTGAAATCCTCCTCAAGCTTGATTTCTCTCCCTGCAGTACTTCAGTAACTATTCTCACTGGTGTGACTCCAGTTAAACTCTTGTTTGCAGTTAGATAAACCATTGCTGCTGAATTGATTTCTCTTTTCCATCTCTTGGGTCATGTTACTGCTGTATGCAGGACATTCTGTATCAACTCCACAGCTAAGTTAGCAGGTGGATAACTAGATGGATGCCCCAAATCTCACAGTTAAAATTGACTTGTAGTAGCAGCCATCCAAATTCCTTCTAGAAGTTTCGATAAGACAAAAAAATCTCCACATGCACACTTCCATATCTATTTTCTTTTCCTCAGTTTCTATCTCACACACATGTTTGCACACACAATACTCAATGACAAGAAATCTGTCAGCGTTCTCACAGGTATGTTTCTGAAAAGATTAAATAATTATTTACTGCCATTCAGAGTCCAACATGCCCATATATTTTTTGAAGAAGGCTAAGGTTATTACAAGTGTAAACATCAAAAGTCCACTCTAAACAGAGCTAAGCTAAATAAACCATTAACAAATTAGGAGATACCTTAAAGATATCTAGGGCTTTATAATTTACTTATATGACTTCAAAATACAACTTAAAGTATTTATTGTTGCGATTATAACTGGTGCCATGAAACAAAATGTGTACCTAATTTGCACCCAAATCACAATAAAAAATAAAATAAAAGGCAACTGAAAAAACAGAGAGACAACTGAACCAAATATCCTTTATTTGATATATTTAACAGATTTATAAAAATAAGTACTGAAGTTACTAATGTTTTCAAGTGCATTTAATTATGGTAGGATCTACTGAGTTGGAACCATAATAATTTCTGCATTTATGAATACAAATACATATAATGTATATGGCATGTATAAAAGTGCCGTATATGCAGTATATAAGCCTGCTGGTGCAATGGTTAAGTGCTTAGCTACTAACTAAAAAGGTTGTTGGTTTGAACTCACCCAGCAGCTCTGCAGGAGAAAGACTTGATCAGCTTCTGTAAAGATTACAGTCAAGAAAACCCTATGGGGTAGTTCTACTCTGTCACAGGTGGCCCTTATGAGTCAGAATGGACTCAGTGACACCAAACAAAAATAATTAAAAGGATAAAAAGTTGTTTGTTATAGAGAATCACATCAAATCTTATTCCAGACATAAATGAGCTACAAAGAAAAAAAAAAAAAAAACTGTTCTTTACTTTCTCCCTCCATCAGAACAATTTGTTCACTTTAAATAGGGTGCTGATTAGTAGTAATCAACATATAATCAGCCAGAAATGAAGGTTACATTGTGGCTGGTATCCTACTTGATCACAGTCTGTCCTTTAAAGGCTTGCAACATATGTCTGGACCATGCTGGCAGTTAACAAAAACATAACACATAACAACATGGCTTGGATCAGTGGATGAACCATTGTCAGCCAGAGTAAAAGCAAGTCTGCATTCAAACCAAAAAACCAAACTCACTGCCGTCAAGTCAGATCCATCTCATAGCAACCCCTCCTTGTGTTTCTAAGGCAATGTCTCTATGGAAGTAGATTGCCCAGTCTTCCTGCTGAGGAGTGGCTGGTGGGTTTGAACCGCAAGCAGTCTGGTTAGCAGTCAAATGCCTTAGGCACTGCAGCACCACTGGTAGTTAAAATATATTCTGACTCAGTTCTGATTTTTCTTGTGTACCACAAAGGGCACTATAAATGTAGTTCTTTATCCATTTTTACGTCTTCCATTCATATAACTTTAACACTCTCATGTAAATTAGGATTTGGTAGGTGGAAGACAGCGTTACATTGGAGGTTAAAACACCACATTTCCTATGAAGAAAGAATTATCTAGCAAATCATTTAGGAAACGTAGAACAAAAAAAAAAGCATTATACTGTGCAATTAATTTTTTTGTTTTATCATGAGAATGATAGGTTAGCTTAGAATAGTGGAAAAGTTCCTGGACTGAGAGTAAGAAGGTAGTTGTTCATTCATTCATTCAACAAATATTTATTATCACCTACTCTGAGTCTGTTCCAGACACTGTAAACACAACAGTGAATAAAACAGACAAAAACCTCTGACTTCAAGCAGCTTATCTTCTTAGAGGGGGAGACAGGTAACAACAAATAAATACGCTAAACATTTCTTACGAGATGGTGTCATAGATTGAATTGTGTCCTCCCACAATAAATGTCAATTTGGCCAGGTCATGATTATCAGTGGTTTGGTTATTATGTAATGATGTAATTTGGCAGTCACATAATAATGTAGTCCTCTGCTATGATGTGATTGTATGTGCTCAGCCAATAAGTTGTAAGGGGATCAGGGTGGGATACATCACCTTTTATCTTACAAGAGAAAAAAGGAGAGAAGCAAGGAGAGAGAGAGAACAAGCAATCTCAGTCATCATGAAAAAAGAGCTAGAGCAAAGCACATCCTTTGGATCCAGAGTCCCTGTGCTAAGAACTTCCTAGAATCAGAGGAAGATTGATGTCAGGACACATCGAAATCTCCAAGGCTCACAGATGTTAAAAGGAGACAAGGACCTTCCCCTGGAGCTGACAGAGAGTGGAAGTTGTCTCCTAGAGCTAGTGCTCTGAATTCCAATGTCTAGGCTCCTAAATTATGAGACAATAAATTTCTGTTTACTACAGTCACCCACCTGGTATTTCTGTCATAGCAGCACTAGATAGCTGAAGAAAAATAAGTTTAGAAAGGAAGCCAGAGAGTGAGGGGGGCGACTCAGTAGGGTCTCAAATTTAAATAGGTAATTAAGGAAGGCCTCACTAAGAAGGTGGCATTTGAAGGAGACAAGTGATCTCACATCATATAGTCAAGTGGAGGAAGAGTACGCTAGACAGAAGAACAGCAAGGGTTAGTAGGTCTCTGAGCAAGAAGAAAAGATGTGAAATTGTTTTCTAGGAGAATATGTTAGTGAATGGACAAGGGATGCCTAGAGTAGTTGATGGGCAGCATTAAGAGTCCATTTGAGGTTAGTGTCATCTGAAGTTAAAATGTCACCTGTAAGGACTGTTGACCATTTCTTTCCAAGAACTCTCAGTTGCATGGGTACAGGCATGGAGTAGGCAAAGTGCTGCATTTAGTTAGGAATGTGGTTTTGTCAAGGGGATCTTTGGTGGCACAATTGTTAGGTACTTGGGTGCCAACCGAACAGTCAATGGTTCAAACCCACCGATGGCTCTGCAGGAGGAAAGATCTTGAGATCTACTCCCATAATGATTACAGCCGAGGAAACCCTATGAGGCAGTTCTACTCTGTCCTATATGGTCACTATGAGTCAGAATCAACTTGATGGCACACAATAACAACAATGAAGGAAGGATTTTAAAGATGCATCATGGAATCTAACACAGATAAAGAGGGAGATGAAAACATGAGAAATTGAGGGACAATGCAAAGGGGTGAGAATCAATAGTTTGTAGGTCCAGTGAGGTAGAGCAATATTAGAGGTATTAATATTAGAGGTATTGAGATTAGAGTGAGAGCTTGAAATGATGCTTTTTTTCCTCAGTGGAAAATAAAATTTCAAGCCGTGAGGCAGACGAAGAAGCAAAGAAATAAAGTAGATTTAGAAACTAGGTTTAGGGAAGGTCTTTGGGTGTGGTTACTGACACAATGGAAGGAACCAAAAGTAAGTAAGTCTGAAGTCGACTAAGTTTTTGAGGTAGTTGTATTGTCAAAGAAATCACAAGTTAGCCTAGGAAAGACTTGGACTGTTAAAATAATGTTTGAGACACTAAATTTACACAACAGGAAGTGAGCTTCAAAAAGTATATATATGGCCAAGAAGAACACACTTTCCAGTGCTGTGGTGTGGCCTAGAGTCGATCCCTCTCGCCTATAGTACACTCTCTTTCTTCCCAAGGGAAATAACTTAGAGTCCCATATAATACTATCTTAACTCAAAGTCAAAGATCTAAGGGTGATATATAATCCTCTCTATCAACAGGAAATAACTTCCCAGATGGCAAAGCAAAGGACCATAGGAAACAATGAAGAAGGAAATTCCTGTCAGAGAATGTATTCTGGATCAAAGAAAAGACTTTTCTCTCCTCCAGGGCAAGGACAGGACTGTTAAGCCAGATTCCATCACTGCATGCACCAATGATTGCTGTATATTTATCACCCCTTCCTTTCTGAATAGGATTTTATATTGTAAATATGCTGTCATTGTTCCCCATTGTGCATTTAGTGTCCAGACCTCACGGAAAGGAATTGATTTCACCCAAAAATCCTGGACTTTGAGCTAAAGTTAGTACTATCTGTGACTCTGGGTTGTCTCCCTTGGGAAGAGGATGTTCTTGAGGCGAGAGGAGTAGGCTATGGAAGACAAAGCTGAGGTTTGTGCCTCTTGTTCCACTTGGTACATGGTATAGAAGAGGCTGTCCAGCCCACAACTACATTGCTCAATCCTTCCTCTTGTATCTAGGTGATACTATGTAGAACTAGTTCATGTCTATGTAACATGAGTGAAAATGCAATGTGTGACACTTCTGATCCAAGGCTTTCAAGAGAAGAGTACTTGTATATCTTCTTTTTCTCTTTCTGGAAACTGGATGCAGATGATGATGAAGACTTAGAGGACTGCCACCAGAGGAAGGGGCCTTGAGCACTTGAGTTATCACATGGAGGAAAGTCATTCACTGACCACAAACACCCACCTTATACTGTTATGCAGGCAAGAAGTAACTTCAGTGTTAAGCCACTGAAAAAGTGGGGTTGATTAGTTACAGTACCTCTCATTATACTTCCTAATACAATACTGATCTTGAGATAAGTCTCTTGATTTCTCTGGGTGGCAGTTTCTATATTTATAAAAGTAGACGGTTGGGCAAGATAATCAGTAAGGAAAAACAAAACAAAACAAACTTACTGCCGTCGAGTTGATTCAACTCATAGTGACCCCTCCTTGGGTTTCTGAGGCAGTATCTCTACAGAAGTAGATTGCCCAGTCTTCTTTCCAAGGAGTGGCTGGTGGGGTTTGAACTGCCAGCCTTCTGCTTAGCAATTCCTTTGTAATTCTGAAATGATCAATCTCTATAAAGTTTTGATCATATATAAACAAACATGAAAACATACTTCTATCTGCCTATCTGCCAAATTCATAATTAACCTCACAGAACTAATGTGGAATTTCTGAGTTTTTTCATCCAAGGATGCTAGAATTGCTAACACCAGCAGTGAGGTATATTTTGACTTACCTGTGTGGTAGGGCACTGTAGGTTTATCATCACTGAGGGACTGGTACATTTGAGAAGGTTGAAGTAAAACAAAATGGACTTGTTCCTGTTAAGAAAGGAAACAAGACAAAATAATCTTTTTGGTGATCATGGAAAAATTCTATACAATTACATATGCCTAAGAATTTTAACATGATATGATCCCTAAAAATTAGCTTCATTTTTTTCTAGACATATGTATTATATTCCTCAACTTAAATTTAAGCTGTCTACTATTTAAAGCACATTTTAGTAATATTTAAAAAATTAAAGTAATCAAATTGTTCATCAACAGGATATTGATCAAATAAAGGATTGTATACTCATAAAGTGGACAACTACATTGTTATTGAAAATAGTTGAAGAGCACATTTAATGCATAGAGAAATCCACAAATTATTATAAGAAGAAAGTTAATAAAGAGTATTGTTGTTAAGTGCCGTTGAGTCATTTCCGACTTATAGCGACCCCATGCACAGCAGAACGAAACACTGCCCTATCCTGCGCCAGCCCCACAATCATTGCATTGCAGCCACCGTATCAATCCATCTCGTTGAAGGCCTAATAAAGAGGATTAACACAGTTTAAATTTTATAAAACGGATATATGCAGAGATAAGTGATTATATCTGGATAGTGGGGTTACATTTCATTAGTTCATTTTTTTTAATAGATTATCTAAAGTAAACACGTATTACTACTTTGGTAATCTGAATAAAGACATATAAAAGAAGCTGTATTTTCTCTGAGTTCAGAATTATGGTCAGTGGCATAGTAATGGGACAGATTAGCATTCATTATCATTAGTATTTAATGAAGTATTAATCTATCATTTGGCAAGCCATTGATTCATTTTGAGTTTCAGTTTCCTTATTAGCAGAATGGGGACAATTCCAGCCCTACCTACTTCACAGTTGTATTGGAAGTACATAAGATAACATATAGTTGATTCAAGACAAGTGGTGGGTGGTGGTCAACATTAGCATGAATCAATAAAATATGCAGTTGTTGTTGTTAGGTGCCATCAAGTTGATTCCTACCCATAGTGACCCCATGCACAGCAGAATGAAACACCACCCGATCCCACACCAGCTCCATGATCCTTGCTATACTTGAGTCCATCATCGCAGCCACTGTGTCAATCCATCTCATTGAAAGCTTTCCCCTCTTTCGTGGACCCTCCACCATCCTTTTCCAGGGAATGGTCCCTTTTGACAACATGACCAAAGTAGGTGATACGAAGTCATTCTCCCTTCTGGGGAGCATTTCGGCTACACTTCCTCCAGGACAGATCTGTTAGTTCTTTTAGCAGTCTATGGTACTTTCAGCATTCTTCGCCAGCACCACAACTCAAAAGCATCAAATCTTCTTTGGTCTTCCTTATTCATTGTCCAGCTCTCACATGCATACG
>NW_006921835.1:4931863-4933182 GCF_000298275.1 Orycteropus afer afer
CTCAGCATACAGATTGAATAAGTATGGGAAAAAGATACAACCCTGACACACTCCCTTCTTGATTTTAAACCATGTAGTGTCCCCTTGTTCCATTCGAACAACAGCCTCCTGGTCAAGGTACTTGTTCCTCATGAGTACAATCAAGTGTTCTGGAATTCCCACTCTTCTCAATATTATCCATAATTTGTCATGATCCACACAATCAAATGCCTTTGCATAGTCAATTAGAAACAAGTACACAACTTTCTGGTATTCTTTGCCTTGAGCCAAGATCCATCTGACAGCAGCTATGATATCCCTTGTTCCACGTCCTCTTCTGAATCCAGCTTGCACCTTGAAGTTCTCTGTCAATATACTGCTGCAACTCTTTTTGAATTATTTTCAGTAAGATCTTACCTGCGTGCCATATTAATGATATTGTTTGATAATTTTCATATTCTCTGGGATCACCTTTCTTTGGAATGGATACAAATATGGATCTTTTCCAGTCAGTTGGCCAGGTAGCTGTCTTCGAAATCTCTTGGCATAACTGAGTGAGTGCCTCCAGTGTGGCATCCATTTGTTGAAATATCTCAATAGGTATTCTGTCAATTCCTGGAGCCTTGTTCTTTGCCAATTACTTCATTGCAGCTTCAACTTCCTCCTTCAGTACCATTGGTTCTAGGTCATATGCCACCTCCTGAAATGGATGAAGATCGACTGATTCTTTTTGGTTCCTTCCATCTTCTTTTGATGTTCCCTGCATCATTCAATATTTTGCCCTTGGAATCTTTCAATATTGCAACTCGAGGCTTAAATTTTTTCCTCTATTCTTTTGGCTTGAGAAATGCAGAGTGTGTTCTTCCCTTTTGGTTTTCTAACTCCAGATCTTTGCACATTTCATTATAGTAACTGGCTTTGTCTTCTCAAGCTGCTCTTTGAAATTCTCAGTTTAATTCTTTTATCTTGTCATTTCTTCCACTTACTTTAGTTACTCTCCACTCAAGGGCAAGTTTCAGAGTCGCTTCTATCATCCATTTTGGTCTTCTCTTCTCTTGTCTTTGTAATGACCTCTTGCTTTCTTAATGGATGATGCTCTTGATGTCATCCCACAGTTCTTCTGGTTTTTGGTCATTGATGTTCAATGCAGCAAATCTATTCTTTAGATGATCTCTAAATTCAGGAGGGATATATTCTAGATCATATTTTGGCTCTCATGGACTTGTTTTAATTGTCTTTAACTTCAAGTTGAACTTGCATAAGAGCAGTTGATGGTCTGTTCCACAATCAGCTCCTGGCCTGGTTTTGGCTGAAGATATTGAGTTTTTCCATTGCCTCTT
>NW_006921835.1:4933962-4946958 GCF_000298275.1 Orycteropus afer afer
CTATTCATAAAGTTGCACAGTAATGTATTAGACAGTGTTTCTCTGCTATTCATAAGGTTTTCCCTGGCCAATTCTTTGAGAAGTGGATGGCCTCCTCCTTCTTTCTAGTCTGTCTCAGACTGCAAGCCAAGCTGATATGTGTGCACCATGTGCACCCCACTGGGTTTGAAATACCAGTGGCTCAGCATCAAGACTCACAGCAACACATCACCACAGTAGGACAAACTGACAGACAAGTTTGTCTCCCTCAGCTGTTGGAAACCTCTCCTCCCTCACCTGGATGCCTGCGGCTGACTCCTTGATCTGTTCTGGTCCCCTTTGCCTTTTCTGTCCTCTCCCAGCCTTCTCACCTCACTGTTTGTGGGGTGTGGCCTGGGTTCCCTCTCCTCCCTTGGGTCCCTGCAGCTGACTGCTCGATCTCTTCCAGTCCCCTCTGCCTTTTCCATCCTCTCCCTTCCAAGACATTAGCTAAAATAATAAAATGATGACATCTTTTCTACCTTTTTAAACAGTATTTGTTAACATATGCAGTATTTGTTAGCAATTCTAATTCCTGGGTCCTTCTCAGTGCTCTAGAGTCTGAATCCCTGGAGATGGAGCCCAGGAAATAGCATTTTTTATTAACCTCCCCAGTGGATACAAATATGGGTGGTCTATAAACCATATCTTAAATAACACAGCCTTAAACATTCAAGAAGAATGTTTCCCAGCACCTTCACAGTACCAATTAATTAATGTGGTTAAAGCATAAAATGTATAACAGGCTTTAGAGTAATATTTTCCCTACTGACTTAGAATCATCAAGTACGACAAAGAAAGCCTCCCACAATGGATGGGGATTCATATCCTAATATCAGCTCTATCCTCTTCCTCTCCTTGGATACCTGTGCAGAAGATGGGGACAAAGGAGGTGGATTGGAGACAGTAGAATTGTCAAGATACAGTAATCAGTGTTAAAAGGATCTTCCCTTCCCTTCTTACTGTGGAAAGAGTGAACTTTTTCTTCCCCATTTCAAGTCAGAAAAACAAAAAACCGAACTCACTGCCACCAAGTAGGATCTGACCCATAGTGACCCCTCCTTGGGTTTCCAAGGTGGTATCATTACAGAAGTAGATTGCCAAATCTTCCTTCTGAGGAGTGGCTGGTGGGATTGAACCACCAGCCTTCTGGTTAACAGTCAACTGCCTTAGGCACTATGCCACCAGAGCTTAGAGAGGGCTCTAAAAGAATCCCTCATAGAGACTGAGGTGCCTGTAAGAAGAGGAGACCAGAACTTCTTTTACCAACTGTATACTTCATATGTGGCAGAGCTGCTAGGGTCCCTTTGAACAGGGAAAATGGAGACTAAAGAGAACATAGAGAGGTGAAAAAACCAAAAGGCTGGAAATAGGGCAGGAGTGAAGAAGACTGTCATGGTAGCATGGGGCAGGGGGAGGGGGAGGAGGCAAGTAAACAGGTTTGAGTCTCCCTGGTGGTACCACATCCAACAATAAGAGATTGTGAGAGTGATTCACTAGGAGTAAAGCTGATGGTGATTGGAGCGAGCAAGCCAAAGCTGATCAGTCACATCACAAACTATTTAGTGAACACTTCTCCCAAACTCTGCCAGAGAATGTCCACCTGTACCCCCTGACAGAATGAGTCTTTGAATGCTTACCTTAAAGAGGTGTTGACCACCCTGGGTAGTCAGTTATATCTTAGCAAACATAATTTTCAGATAAGGACAGTAGCCAGGAAAGTAATAGGCACTTGCCTTTTGCCTTCTTTTTCTACTCCTCACAACACGAAGAAAGAGGTAGAACTAGGAAGAGAGGGAAGATAAGGAAAATAGCAGACCAGACCTTCTTCCCATTGTAAGTTCCTTTGTCTAAGTCAATCCTGAGCTAAGGTGTTGGAAGAAATGTGACTGGAAATTTAAATTGGACTACACAATTTTTAATAATGGAAAATGTCTGAAAAATTATGGGATCTGCCTGAGATGTCAAAGGGAGAAGAAAGGAAGATTTGAGAGAGCAGTGTTAAAGGCAATAATAGGAGCAAAAAGCACCCATTTTATGTTTGTATCCCACCAAATTCATATGGCTCAAGAAGCTGGTAATAAATTCATATGCTATATACACAAAGTTTATTTGAGATTCAGAAGTGTCAACTTGGTTTTCTCACCACCCAAGCAATTACATCATCCATATAATCTCACACTGCATGTGATTCAAATTTGTACCTAACCAAAAGAATACATTATTACATGTTGGATCATTGGGGTCTCTTAGGAGTAGTTAAAACTGTGAATGGTAAATCAGTAAGTGTCAAGGATCCACCATGGGTAAAAATGATTTATTAACTGCAAAGTGCTTTACAAACTCAAGTTATTCACCAGATTATGTGATCCTAAAGGGTAGGGTTTACACCTTATTCATCTTTATATCTCCATCTTGTCAGTACTTGGCCTAGTATTTGGTACATTCTAGTCACTTATAAAATGTTGGGAAATTAATGAGAACAATTCCAGAGTAAGTTTTTTCAAAATCCTAGATTTTTAGCACAAATCTATAGTCATTCCCCTATAGTCTCTCTGACATCCTTAAACTACATTGGACCTCAGATTTCCTTGGCACAAAAAAGATGGTGGTTGCAGCAGCTGAGCAATTCTGCAGGACTGATTGAGAGAGTAATTCATTATTTAACTTGAATCATTTCTGCCAAAAAGAAATAAGGAGTATCTGCACATTTCTTGTCCAAGATGAACCAAGCATTTTAGTCCACCTCTCTGCCTTCCTGAAGCTCACTGAAATAAAAGTATAAATGTACAATAAAGAATAAACCTCTTCACACCAACTAATGCTATGGAGGATAGTGTTTGCTCACAACTGCACAAGAAAGTTCAACAATTTCTGGAAGATGGAAAGCATATGGAAGTGTGTTGAATGATGATTGCACTGTGCAACAGCTACAGAGAGGGAGGGATATGATTTCACTGTTAGAAATCATAAGAGATGCTGAACTCAAGAGTTCAGAGTGAGAAATGTGGTTGAAAACAGGAAGATTGATGGAAGGTTTACATACAGATCTGCAGTGCAAATCAGTATCTTTTTGCTTCTCCTATACCTCCATACTTCTCATGCTAGCACTCAGGCATTTATCCTCAGGCAAAAACCCTCTGATGAAAGGAAAGGCTTTTGTGGGTTTTGGTACCCCAGCCTATAACCCTTTATACACTGGCATTTTGAAAGACCATGTCTCGACAGCTGGCTTCCCACCATTCATGCTGTAGTGAAATTAGACAGCCGACACACTTCATCACTGCACACAGTACAGAGGCCTAGCTGGAAAATCGACCTACTAGTAACACAGCAGAAGAGCAAATCCAACACAAGTGACCTAGCCCTTCTTTCTTTAGTAAGAATGGGTAATCAAGCAGCTTTAGGTCTATAAAGGGAATCAGAACATTAAGAGAAAGAATAAACAGAAAAACTGACATTAGATGAAATAAAAATAATTCAAGGAATAGGAGGGTCCTTTAAAAAATCTCCTAATACATTTAGAGTAAGTCAATCAGATTATCCACAAAACAAAAATATTGGATTATGATAGCCAGAAAAAAATGAGAAAATTTCCTAAAATATAAAAGAAAAAGCCAGAGACAGATATATGAGGAGAAAGGACAGAGGGATTGTGACCAATTCAGGAGCTGACTAACTATCTCCAAAAATAGAACTGATAAAATGGAGGGTCAGAAAATAACAAAGAATTAACAGAAGAAAAATTTCCACAGCTTAAGAGAGTCACAGTTCTTCAACATTAAAAGACTCACTGAGGGCTGGAAAAAAAGAATATGTACATTTATAAAAGATATACATCAAATACATCATTGTGAGATTTTGGAAGAACAAGAACAAAGAATTGAATTTGAAAGCTTCCCAAGAAGAAAAAAGTCACTACAGGGTATATGAATCAAACTGGCATTAAACACATTATATGCAGAAAACAACAGAACAACACCTTGAAATTTCTGAAATTGTCTTTCAAGCTACAGTTCTATAACTAGACTATCAATCAAATGTAAAGAGAGAGAATAAAGATAATTCCAGGGGCTCAACAAGTTTTCCTCTTATGCTACTGTTATTAGGAAGATAATTGAAAATCTTCTTCAGCAAGACAAAGGGGTCAACAAAGAAAGAAAGCAGCATGGGGTATAGAAAACAGTGCATGGGACTTACATATAGTAAAAAAATTATTTGTTGTGTATCTGAAACTCATATTTCACTGAGGATTTTATATTTTTATTTGGTAAATCTGACAACTCTGAAAACAGAGGATCCAAACTAAAGAGGTAGAAACAAACAAACAAAAAAAACCCACCACCATCGAGTCAATTCTGACTCACAGCAACCCCTAATAACCCCTCTCGGGTTTCTGAGGCGGTATATCTTTACTGAAGTAGATTGCCCCAGCTTCCTTCTATGGAGTGGCTGGTTGGCTTGAACTGCCAGCCTTCCAGTTAGCAGTCAAATGCCTTAGGCACTGCATCACCAGAGCTCCTTAAAGAGGTAGAGAAGTCCCAAAATAAAGCTATGCAATACAATTGGACTCTAGGCATCCAAAATAGAGGAAAATAACAGAGGTTCTGCAATGTGGGTCTGCAGAGAAAGGGGCCCCTCTGAAACAGTGTGATTGAGATGGTAGAAAAAACCCTGTGGTGCCGATAAAGTTTTTTCAAGAGAAAACTTGCAGGGAAATAAAAAGCTATACAAGGATATTATTGTCTTATTTTGCAGCAAACTAAAATGTAGGATGATCTTAAGCTGCTAATAAAGTATTTGCTATTGATATCAGGGACATGGTAAGAATGTAAATGCAATGGTCTGTTTTCAAAGCTATAATAAGATAAATATCCTTTAGAGTTTTCAGCTGTTAGCATCAACCTATAGACAGACATGAAAGATTCAGTTGAGGTTGCAGAACTGAACATAAATGGTGACAAACTTCTTGATCATATAAAAGTGTAACTGCAGAAAGTGGAACATAGAAGGGAAACAAAGGATAGGAAGCGATAATCTCCTCCTCTTACATGAAGATGAGTAGAGACACAAACCCCACTTTTTAGTGAAACAAGAAACAAAAGTGTTGTATACTATTTAAAGTCACAAAATAACCACTAGGAAATAATCTAAAGATAACAGCTATCAAACATGAGGATGAGGATCAGGAAAAGAGATAATGTAAATGAGTTAAACCTTTATTTTTCATGGTATGATATCAAAGGATCTATCTAAAGTTAATATAGCACAAAATAAAAGAATAAGAGAATATAAATAAATAAATATAATACAATAAATACAAATACAAAATAAAGAATAAGAAAAAACTTGCAAGGAAATAAAACGTTATACAAGAATATTATTGTCCTGTTTTGAAGACCCAATTGTGGGTCTGGCACAGGACTGGGCAGTGTTTCGTTCTGCTGTATGTAGGGTCGCTATGAGTCAGAGACAGCTGGACTGCCTCTAACAAAAGAATAAGCACGTTATTTAAAGACAGGTACACAACTTCAGGAAGAACCAAAATCAAAGAGAAAAGAAATTGTCTCTGTAAATTGAAACTGGGTGAAGAGCACTAGGACTCTTCATTATTATTTGATTAGTTTTCACAACATAAAACATTTTGATACAAATTTTCAAAATTAAAGCAAGTAGTAGATCTGGCTTTAGTATGTTTTATCAAACAGATTTGTGGAATCTCCTTGCCATTTTGTGAGAGGTTTTTCAATGAATCGACGACAAAGTTGTTATTGCTACACTTAGAGGCCAAATTGAATACAAAATTTAAATGAAAAGCTTTGTCCCCTTAATCATTCCTGGTTCCCTATCTGAACCTCACATCAAAGAGATGAATATTTCAGTCTGTCTCATTTGATAATGTCACTGCATCAGAAAATAGTTACTGTTTTAACACAATCATTATAAACTGAAGTTTCTGTAGTAGCCAGAAGGTGGCATCAAAATCAATCAAGTTTTTGCTTTTCAGTGGCAATTGCAAAGAAAAGGTCTACACCTAGGTGTCATCAGCAACTTCACCAAAACTCAAAACTCAGAGAAAGTTACATACATGGACAGAGCACTGAGTTGCTTTTGAAGTCTCTGTTTCATCTGTTCTGATATTTTAGAAAACTCCCAGTGTTTCTCCTGGTATTCTTTTGGTTAGGAATAGATAAACAAAGCAAAAATGGTCAAATTCTGTATCCTATCTGTAAACATGAGGATCAAAAATTAAGCTCAGTCATAAGGAATGCCTTCCAGAGTTAATAATCTAAGGTTTATTGCAATTTCATCTTGACTGTAACAAGTACAAATACACCAATTTTTGTTGGTGGTGTTATTTGTTGTTAGGTGCTACCATGTCAGTTCTAACCCATAGTGACCCTACATACAACAGAACATTCTTCTGACAGTCCATGCTATATTCAGTATTCTTCACCAAACCATAATTCAAACCCATCAGTTCTTCTTTGGTCTTTCTTATTCACTGTCAAGCATTCACTTGCATATGAAGTGATTGAAAATACCATGGCTTGGGTCAGGTGGACCTTAGTCCTAATGGTAACATCACTGCTTTTTAACACTTAAAAGAGGCCTTTTGTGGCAGATTTGCCCAAAGTAATATGTCATTTGATGTCTTGATTGCTGTGCTTCCATGAGTGTTGATTGTGGATTCAAGAAAATTAGATCGTTGACAATCTTAGTATTTTCTCTACTCACCGTGATATTGCTTATTGGTCCAAATTGTGAGGATTTTTTTTTTCATTATGTTGACATGTAATCCATACTGAGGTGTGTACTCTTTGATTTTCATCAGTTAGTACAAGTGATCTTCACTTTCAGCAAGCAAGGTTATATCATCTGCATATTGCAGGTTGCTAATGAGTCTTCCTCCAATTCTGATGCTTCACTCTTCTTCATATAGTCCGGCTTCTTGGATTATTTGCTCAGCATACAGATTAAACAAGTATGGTGAAAAGATACAATCCTGACACACATTTTTTTCTGATTTTAAACCATGCAGTATCCCCGTGTTCTGTTTGAATAACTGCCTCTTGGTCTATGTACAGGTTCTTCATGAGCACAATTAAATGTTCTGGAATTCCCACTATTTTCAATGTTATCCATAATTTGTCATGATCCACACAGTTGGATGCCTTTGCATTGTCACTAAAACACAGGTAAACATCTTTCAAGATCAAGATCCACCTGATATCAGCAATGACATCCCAGTTCCTTGCCCTGTTCTGAATAAAGCTTGAATTTCTAACAGTTCCTTGTCAATGTGTTGCTGCAATTATCTTCAGCATAATTTTACTTGCATGTGATATTAATGATATAGTTAGATAACTTCCACATTCTATTGGATCACCTTTCTTTGGAATAAGCACATATAAGGATCTCTTCCAATCAGTTGGCCAGGGATCTGTCTACTAAATTTCTTGACACAGATGAGTGAACACTTCCAGCATTGCGTCCACTTGTTGAAATATCTCAGTTGGCATTCAGTCAATTCCTGGGGTGTTGTTTTTCATCAATGCCTTCAGTGAAGCTTGGACTTCTTCCTTCAGTACCATCAGTTTTTTTTTTTTTTTTTTTTTTATCATATGTTACCTTCTGAAATGAATGAACACTAACCAATTCTTTTCGGTACAGTGAGTCTGTGTATTCCTTCTATCTTGTTTTGATGCTTCCTGCATTGTTCAATATTTTGCAGACAGAATTCTTCAATAGTGCAACTCAAGGCTTGAATTTTTTCTCCAGTTCTTTCAGCTAGAGGAATGCCAAGTGTGTTATTTCCTTTTGGTTTTCTAACTCCAGGTCTTTGCACATTTCATTGTTATACTTTACTTTGTCTTCTTGAACCACCTTTTGAAATGTTCTGCTCACCTCTTTTGCTTCATCATTTCTTCCATTTGCTTTAGCTATTCTACATTCAAGAGCAAATTTCAGAGTCTCTTCTGACACCCATTTTGGTCTTTTCATTCTTTCCTGTCTTTTTAATGACCTTTTGCTTTTTCATGCATGGTGTCTGTGGTAGTTAAGTTGTGTGTCAACCTGACTGGATCTGGTTTGGTGTGGCTGGGCAGCTGGATGCAGTTATTCTCTATGATGAGATTGGCAATCATCCCCATGGTGGAATCTACAGAAGCAGCTGAGTAGCTGCCTTGGGATGTGGCCTGCTTCCAGTGTATAAGAAGCAGGGTTGAGAAAGGTCTCTGCAGCTTTATGGCATGTTTGGACCCTGCATGTAGTCACATCTTCATTTAGCATTCTGCCATGTTGTTTGCCAATCTTAGGATTGTTCCTGGACTTGAACCAGTGGCCTGTCATGTAGTATGATAATCTTGGGACTTTTATTTGTCAATCTTGGGCTTGTTAGCCTCAGCAGCCAGCAGCTAGCTGCCTGAATGAAAAGACACCTCCAGCTCCAGAGGGCCAAGAGCAAGAAGCAGAGCTGAAGACCAAGGTCAAGGGGCTTTCACTCAGCCCCTAGAGCTGGCACTTTGAACCTGGACTTCTACCCTCCAACATTCTAAGACAATAAAGTCCTGATTGTTAAAGCCATATATTTGTGGTATTCCTGTTAGAGTGGCACTAGATAACCAAAACACTGTCCTTGATGTTATCCCACTACTCATCTGGTCTTCAGTCATTAATACTCAAGTGTCATGTCTAATCTTAGGTAGGATATAGTCCAAGTCCTTCTTTGGCTTTCATGGACTTATTTTAATTTTCTTCAGTTTCAACTTGAACTTGCATAGCAGCAATTGATGATCTGTTCCTCAGTCAGTCCCTGGCCTTGTTCTGACTGATGACAATGAGCTTCTACATCATCTTTCCTCAGATGCAGTTGATCTGATTCCTGTATATTCCATCCAGTAAGGCCCTGGATGTGTATAATTGACATTTATGTTACTGAAAAAAGGTTATTTGCAATGAATAAGTCTTTCATATTTGATCTTGTGATCTCTCACATAATTTCTACCACCAAGGTCATGTTGTTGTTGTTGTTGTTATGTGCCGTCGAGTCGGCCCCGACTCATAGCGACCCCTCCTTGGGTTTCCGAGGCAGTATCACTACGGAAGTAGGATTGCCCAACCTTCCTTCCGAGGAGTGGCTGGTGGGTTTGAACCGCCAGCCGTCTGGTTAGCAGGCAAGTGTCTTAGCCACTATGCTACCAGAGCTCCCACCAAGGTCATAGTGTTCAACTATTAATCATTCTTCTTTATTTCCAACTTTCACATTCCAGTCACCAATAATTACCAATTCATCTTCATTGCATGTTTGAGCAATTTCAGACTATACAAGCTGGTAAAAATTTTCTATTCATCTTTGGCATTAGTAGTTAATGCATAAATTTGAATAATAGTTGTATTAACTGGTTGTCCTTATAGGCAAATGGATATTATCCTGTCAGTGGCAGTGCTGTATTTCAGGATCAATCTTGAAATGTATATATATTTTTATATTTTGAAATGTAGTTTTGATGATGAATGTCACACCATTCCACATTAGTTTGTCATTCCCAGCATACTATACCATATGATGGTTTGATTCAAAATGGCCAGTACCAATTCATTTCCACTCAGTAATGCCTGTTGTTGTTGTTGTTATCATGTGCCGTCGAGTCGGACCTGACTCATAGCAACCCCTCCTTGGGTTTCCAAGGCAGTATCACTATGGAAGTAGTTTGCCCCATCTTCCTTCCGAGGAATGGCTGGTGGGTTTGAACTGCCAGTCTTCTGCTCAAGTGCCTTAGGCACTATGCTACCAGAGCTCCCCAGTAATGCCTAAGGTATCTATATTCTTGTGCTCCATTTCATTTTGGACAACTTCCAATTTTCCTTGATTTATACTTCATATATTAAATGTTCAAATTATTAATAGATGTTTGCAGCTGTTTCTTCCTCTTTTGAATTGTGCCACATCAAAAAATCATGGTCCTGAAGGCTTTGCTCCATCCATGTCATTAAAGTCAACTTCTTATTTTGAGGAGGTAGCTCTTCCCCAGTTGTATTTTGAATGCCTTCCAACCTGAGGGTCTTATCTTCTGGCACGATATCAGACACTGTTCCACTGCTTTCCATAAGGTTTTCACTGACCAGTTTTTTCAGAAGTAGATCACCAGGTCCTGCTTTGTAGTCTTTCTTAGTCTGGAAGCTCCACTGAAACTTGTCCACCATGGGTGACCCTGCTGGCATTTGTAATACCGGTGGCATAGCTTCCAATATCACAGCAACACGCAAGCCACTACAATAGGACAGACTGGAAGACAAATGGTGGACTCTAATTGATGCATTTTAACAAACATTTTCTTCTGCTTTGGGGTTGTCTAAATTGCTTACTTAAAAAAAAATAAAAATTGCTTACTAAAAAGCAAAGATGTCACTTTGAGGGCTATGGTGCACCTGACCCAAGCCATGGTATTTTCAGTTGCCTCATACGCATGTAAAAGCTGGATTATGAAAAGGAAAGACCAAAGAATTTACATTTGAATTGTGGTATTGGCAACCAGAAATATGAACAAAGCTGTCTTGGAGGAAGTACAGTCAGAATGTTCCTTATAAGTGAAGTTGCTGAGACTTGTCTTACTTTTGGCTTGTCATCAGAAGAAACATATTGCTGACACCATGCTTGGTAAGGCAGAGGTTCAGCAAAAAAGATAGAGATTCCCACAATGAAATTGAGTAACACAGTGGCTACAACAATGGGTTCATACACAACAATTATTGTGAGGATAGCACAGGATCAGGCAACATTTTGTTCTGTGATACATGGGGGTCACTGTGAGTTGGAGCTGACCTGACAGTACTTACAACAATAGCGAATTGCTTACATATGCTAACAGACATGTTTATTTTTGTAATAGAAATGCACACACACACATACACACAAACATATTTCCTTGTGGGTTTTTGTTGTTTTTATATAATAATATTTTTTACCAGTTTATGTTCAAGATATCTGGGCTGGGATTAAACATGTAACAACAGTGTGCAATGTGAGGAGCATGGGATTGGGGTTAGAACACACTACACTTGCCATTTAGTAGTCAGTTGAACTTGAACAAGTAATTTAACCTTTCTGAATTTCAGCTTCCTAATTTTCTAAATGAGAATAATAATGATAATCATTTAGCAATGTTGTTGTGAGGATTTGATAAAATCTTTACACTGACTCCCATTTTAGTAGTGTATGGACTGATGGGATCGTCAGCATTATACTTTATAGCTAAGACAGCACATTGCATTGAGCATACTGGATTGTAATTCATTTCTTTTTTTGACTGTATCCCTAAAGATGAGAGATCCTTGAAGAAGAGATCTGTGTTTCATTTCCTGGTATATTCCAAGCATTTTGCATGTTCACTGGTGCACTGCAGGATCTTAACAAATGATGTGGCATTGAATATAGAAGTGTTTAGAAATAGAAAGGACAATGCAAGTTTCCCCTTAGCTACTGTTCTTTCATTTAGCTTTTTCATTATTATATGGAAATTAGGTCCAAGGGAGGTTGTGTCACATGTCCAACATTCAATGCTAGGAGGAGGTGAAGTCAGGATTTGACTCCATGATATACTCTTTCTCACATTATGCTTTGTTTTGTCTGCTTTGTGAAAGTGCTTCAATAACTAGGCAATTCATTGCCTCAGCATATGTACATTTCTTTTAAATTCTTTATTTTTTGAAAATTTGGCAGAGTGTTAAAGTAATACTTATTTATGGTAGAAAACTCGTAATACAAACATATAAACAAGACAATTAAAATTACTCATAATCCTGTGGTATCTGCCACAGTTTTTTTTTTAAGATGAAAAAGGTTTAACATTTTCTGCTTGTATAGGCACATTGTGAAAGATTCAAACAGTGTAATAGGAAGAAGGGTCTTTAGTGTGAATGGTCTTATAAACATGTAAAATGAAAATGGTTTGTGTCCCTTTCCTGCTGAACATTCAATGGCCTTCCTGCATTTAAAAATAATCCAAACACCTTTAAAAACAACAAAACAAAACAAAACAAAAAACAACCAAACACACTGCCCTTGAGTTGGATCGAATCATAGTGACCCCTCCTTCGGTTTCCCAGGTGGTATCACTACAGAAGTAGATTGCCCAACCTTCCTTCCAAGGAGTGGCTGGTGGGTTCCAAACACCTTAGCAGAGCTCCAACCAAAAGCAACCCATTGCCATCAAGCCACTTCCGTCTCATAGCAATCCTACAGGACATAGTAGGACTGCCCCATAGGGTTTCCAAGGCTGTAAATCTTTATAGAAGCAGACTGCTCATCTTTCTTCCACGGAGCAGGTGGTGGGTTCAAACCAACCTTTTGGTTAGCAGCCAAGTGCTTTAACCACTGCCTCACCAGAGCTCCCTAGCAGACCTCAAAAGACCCCACAAAATCTGACTCCTTCTAGCTTCTCAAACATCTCTTCATTGTACTACTTGTTTTGTTCTAGCTTCTTGGGCTTTTCTGTTCCTGGAGTATCACAGGCCTGTTCTTGTCTCAGGATTTTGCACTACTTGCTTCTATCGCGAAAGCTCTTCCCAGGGCTTTTGAAAGACTGGGTTCTTTCTTGTCTTCATATCTCAATTCAAAAGTCATTGCCTCAGAAATGCTCTCAGTAACACCCTGCCCCTAATCACTAAGAAGCTACCTCCCATTGCAAACCAGTCATTATCAATCTGCCATTTTCCCTTTCTTCATAGCATTTATCACTATTTAAAATTATCTTCTTTGCTTACTAGTTTATCGCCAATCTCTCTGTACTTAAATATCAGCTTCATAAAGGTGAATAGCTTGCCCGTTTGTTTGGTCTATAATCTCAGCCTTTAGAACACTATCTGGGACATAATATGAGCTCTACAAATATTTGAGTAAAAATAAAAATAAACATAATCCCATCACCCAGAAATATACACTATAAGCATGTGTATATCCTTTCAGAATGTCCTCCT
>NW_006921835.1:4947118-4961545 GCF_000298275.1 Orycteropus afer afer
TAGCTCTCTATAATAATTTTTAATGATTGCATAGTAGGTTACTATGTAGCAGTTCTATAATTCATTTAGTCAATTCCCTACTGATATTTAGATTCTTTCAATTCTACTGTGTTGTTGTTATGTGCTGTCAAGTCAGACCCGACTCATAGTGACCCTTCCTTCGGTTTCTGAGGCACTATCACTAGAAGTAGATTGCCCCATCTGCCTTCCGAGGAGCAGCTGGTGGGTTTGAACTACCAGCCTTCTGGTTAGCAGTCAAGTTAAATGTATACCACTTACAAACTTTATGCAAATTTCTATCAGATAAATTTCTAGGAAGAAAATTGCTGAATCAAAGAGAATATAAAAGTTAAATTTTGATAAATATTACCATACTACACTACCACCAGTAGAGAATAAGGCATTTATTTTTCCTCACTCTAGCCAGCATTAGAAATTGTAATATTTTAAATCTATCTGGCAAGCTAATAGACAAAACATTATCTGTTAATTTTGCATTTTTTTTAACTCTGTGGTTGAACAGCATTTTCTATTTTTACTGGCCAGTATATTATCTCCTGTTCATGACTTTCATCCACTTTTCTACTAGATGGTCATACTTTTCATTTTGATTTTTCAAGAGCACTTCATATAATAAAGGTATTGCACCTTTGTCAGATATATATGTTGAAAAATTTTTTTCCTGAATTGCCACTTATCTTTTAATTTTCTTTATGGTATGTGTGATGGTTAATGTCATGTGTCAACTTGGCTGGCCGTAATTCTCAGTGGTTTTTCCCAGTGTCTTTAGCCAGACACTGGACTGCTTGCTCTTTTTAATGTAAGGTAACATAGTGTAATGTAATGCAATTACTTTCCAGAATGTGATCAACCAATAAGCTGAAAGGAGACTTCCCATAGGGATGTGATCTACCTCCAGAATATAAAGGGAGTTTCCCTTGAAGTAAATCTTTCTCTATATTTTTATATATGGCTCATTGGTTTTGTTCCCCTAGAGAACCCAACTAAGACTGTGGGTTTTAGTGGGATTATTTGTGTGGAAAAATCCTTCAGAATGTTTACTGGCATTTGTGGCATATTTAGAAAAATCTTCTTAGAATTACCCTATAACTCTAAAAATATATTCTTATGTTTTCTTCTATTAGTTTAACATTTTCAATATTTCAGAATTCATTTTGGTGCAAGTGAGGATATAAATATATCCAATTTTTATTTATTTTTATTAATAGCATTCTAGTTAATACTATATAATTATTTAATAATACATCTTTCTGTTGACTTGAAATTCCATCTTTATCATATTTAAAATTTGTACTTATAAAAAGATTTTCTTTTTCCTGCTCTATGATAGTTCCACATTGTTTTAACATTATTACTATTTTGATATATTTCTTCTAATATTTTCATAAATACATTTTAAATAAACTCACATTAATAACAATTTTAAATATTGATTAAAATTTGATTTTTTCAGAAATATTTTAATTTGTTATTAAAAAACTTACATTTAAAAAATTATTGTTAATTTTTAAAATTAAATATTCATTGATTGTAAGACAGGAGTTCTGGTGGTACAGTGATTAAAGCATTGGACTGTTAACTAAAAGTTGGCAGTTTGAACCCATAAGCTGCTCTATGGGAAAAAGAAGAGGCATTCTGCCTCTGTAAAGATTTACAGCCTTGGAAACCCTGTTGTTGTTGTTGTTGTTTGCCCTCGAGTCGGCCCGACTCATAGCGACCCCTCCTTGGGTTTCCGAGGCAGTATCACCATGGGGGCAGTTCTACTCTGTCCAATAGGGTCACTACGAATTGGAATCCACTCAATGGCTGTGAGTTACGCTTTGTTTTGGTAATTATAAGAATTAAAACAATGGAAAGATTAGTAAAAGATGGAACAGAATGAAAGTTCAGAAACTAATAAATAAATTTATTATTTGACAATTATAGATGTCGTATATCCAAAATCAAAGGGAGAAAAAGTTGTATTATTTAAACAACTGTTCTAGAACAATGGGATCTACAATTAGAGAAAAATAAAGTTTGATTCCTAGTTTACTCCACACATAAAAGCAAATTCTAAGAATTAGAAATTTAACACAAAAAAGAAAAACCAAAAGAACAGGAAATGTAGACAAATATTGTTATACTTTTTAGAACAGGGAAGGCAATTCTAATTATGATACAAAATTTAAAAACTGTAAAGGAAAATAAACAATTGACTATTGAAAATATAAGCATAATCTTTAATGGCTCCCCCATATTTCATTAAGTGAATGGACCATAATTTATTTATCATTCACACATTGTTGGATATCTTTATAGTTTCTAATATATTAGAATGCTAATACTTTAATGCACATGCATGTGTATTATTATTGTTTAATGATCTTTGTGTACTGAAATTTTGGTATCATGTTGAAATAAGTGGATCATTGACTTAAGTCAGAGAAACTTTTATTATGGAAGTCCTTTTAAAAATGGCCTGATTTAAAGAACTAGAGTTTTGTAGTTTTATGCTTTTTTTTTTTTTTTTTAACCTCCTGGTGCTTTCTTTGTCCTTCATAGTGTAAACATTTTGGCAATGTTTAGGATTTTCTGAGTTACTGAGGTTAGAATAAGACATTCCCAGCCGAGATCAGAATGTGGACCAGTGCTCTCTAACATGCATTGCAGACCTTTTATAGGAGTCAACTTAATCTTTATAAATGCAAGTTACCATGACTAGGGACTTTCTCCCCAAAATTTCTGGTTAACCCTGAGTTTCTCTAGTAGCTTAACTCCATGAACTATGCTAACCTCTTCCTGAATCTATTTTTTAAATCTACATAACTCTTGGGATAACAAGCTCCACTGTTGCAGGCAGCAAAAGGACCATAACTGAAATGTTCTGAATCATGGTTTTTGCTGTTGCTTTTTGGGAAGGAGGAGATTGTTGTTGCTTTGTTTTATTGCCCATCCAAGACTAGTTTTTATAGAAACTGAATTGGTTAGGAAGAACCAGGAGATTTAATAACAGTAGTAAGGACCAACAGAAAAGAAATGCACCAGTGAGAAAGGAAGGAATGTTTTCTAAAAAAATGTGAGATTCATTTTTTTTTTAAGATAAAGAAATAGAAAACTTACTTGCAGAAATAGAAATAGATATGATGGTTAACATTAGAAAGGAATTTGATGGACAATTCTTTATTTGTTTCAGCTACTTGTGGCATTGTCCACAGCAGCCAACTTGCCTTGTAAAGCCTAACATACACTGATGACATGTGGGTGGTGCCCTTGCTTTGAAAGATGGAATGATTTATCAGTAGGCACAGCAGCAAAAATAATTCCACTCACCATGAGGTCTAGTTTTTTTTAGCAGCTACTCAGAAGACAGCCTTCAAATAGCCCATTTCATAATGCATTTAAAAATATGCCTACTGATCCATATTTTAAATTTAAAATTACTGGTCCAATCCATCCATTATAATTATGTTTTTATTCAACTCAGTCTTCATTCATTCTAATAAAATGCTGCATAACAATGACAACATAATACCGTAAGTCATATAGTATGAAACTTCCTAACTACTTATAAGCTGTCTCTAGGAAGAGGGGAAGGGAAATTCTCATTTATGAATTTCAGTCTTCTGAATAAGTCTAGTAGAATTAATGTAAAAGTGATTTCTAGGTTCCAACTCAGACAGTAAAATCAAACAAAGCAAAGGTGGCCATACTCACTCATTGGGGGTGCCCTTCTGGCCACAAAAGTGCCCCTGGCTGTCTGTAGGATAGGCCACTCTTCTGGGGTCGCCATGTACCCAAGCTGCAGGAACAAGAAAGGACAAAAATGCTATCAGCAACAGCTGGCTAAAAGCAGTCTGATTTGAGATATTAGAATGCACCACTTGCAATTCGCTAACCTCTCCCCTCAATCACAAAAGATTATTGATTTTCTTCAAAGAGTAATTTCTTAATGAAAGTAAAATAAAATATGGGTGAGTCAGTCAGAAAGTACATTTCTCTTATTCTCTCAAAATTCATCTGGAGTGTAGCCAAAACATGAGGTAATGCACTTAGAAAATGACATTTATTAAAATGTGAATTAGAGGGCATATGACAACAGCTTGGCTGGCTAGAAGTCACTTTTTCCATGGCTTGAAACTAAATGAGTTCATAGCAGAGCTTATAAATTTACAGTAAATATTATGATGTAATGTTTTTTGGTTATACATAAGTGAAAAACATTAAAAATTTTAAAAGAATGAATGATAATTTAATGTGACTGTATAAAGGCAAACATTAGCAACTGCAGAGGCTATACACAATGAAGATTTACCTCACATTTTGTCTGATAATTTCCAAGTTTACTATGAACATCAAGTGTTCTCAAACTTCATGAAAATTGAGTACTCAATTCTGTTTTCTGTGAAAATGCTGGGCTCTATATTATACAAATTATGACCCTTATTTTTCAAAAATTATAAACTTTATTTGACAGCTAGAATAATAGGACCACAGAAAAGCTAAGTAACAAGCATAACCTAAACTGAGTATTATTTCCTAATTCTAGCAGAATTTTTCTAACTTCTCTAATTCGATTAACACAGTTTCTAAAAATCTAGGAGCTACATTAGTCATCTAATGCTTGGTTCTGCATTTGAAAACATATTTCTTTGTCCTTGCTTCCTTCAATGTTTGTCCAGCTATCTTCTTACCCACATTTATTGGACTTGACAAATCATATTATAATTTAATCATCCTTATGTACATTGTCTGTGTGACTTGGAAAGATTAAACAAAAATCAATGCTGAATGAGAACTGTAATATGGAAAAGAATTTTCTCACTTTTTTTTTCAAATCAATCCAACCAAGCCTTTCCTTTTAGTTTCTAGGTACTCAGAAAAGTCTCCTTTGTCTAATTCTTTTTCTAATATCATAGAGGTCAAATCAGTTTCATCTTCTAATACCTTCTTATGAAATCTGATTATTTGGGCATCTCTCTGCTGCCATATCCTCCCATCTTTATTTTCCCAGAATAAAGAACCAAAACTCAAACCCACTGTCACTGAGTAGATTTTGACTAAAAGCACCCTTATAGCTGCCCCATAGGGTTTTGTGGTGGTTATATTGTGTGTCAACTTGGCTGGGCCTGGTTGAGTGGCTGGGCAGCTGGTGGTAGTTATTCCCCATGATGAGACTGCCAATCAACTCTATGGTGGGATCTACCACAAGCAGCTGAGTAGCTGCCTTTGGGATGTGGTCTGCTTCCTGTACATAAGGAAAAGCCTTGGGAATGGTCTCTAGCCTATGGCACGCTTGGACCTTGCATGTAGCCATGTCATTGCTCAGCAGCCTGCTAGGCTCTACTGACCTTGGGACTTACAATGGACTTAAGTTAATGGCCTGCTGTGTGGTTTGGTAACATTGGGACTGTACCTTTTTCCTTGTCAACCTTGGGGCTTCTCAGCCTCAGCAGCCAGCGGCTGTCTGAGTGAAGAAATGCCTCTACCTCCAGTGGTCCAGGAGCAGGAGGCAGAGCTGGACTCCAAGGTTGAGGGGTTTTCACCCAGCCCCTAGAGTCTGGCACTTTGAACTTGGATTTAAAGCCTCCAAATAGTAAGAATAAACTCCTGTTTGTTTAAGCCATCCCATTTGTGATATATTCCTGTCAGAGTGGCACTAAGTAACCATAACAGTTTTCCAAGGCTGTAAAACTTTAAGGAAGCAGACTCCTTCATCTTTTTCCCATGGAGTGGTTGGTGGGTTTGAATCACCAACCTTTAGGTTAGCAGCTGCATACTTTAACCACTGTGCAACCAGAGCACATTAGAATAAAAAGGACTATAAATAAGGCATTTAAATGACATCTAAGTGTTCAATGTACAATGTCTCCAGACACTGTTTTATTATGCTTTTTCTGTATCTTAGTTTGTCACATTTAAGAAAAAGATCTAATTTAACTTGATTCTATTTTCTGTAATATGTTTATTTTAACTTTATCCCACTATGTTTTATTCTTTTTTTTCATATGAGTATTAACATAAATGAGAACCTAAGGGTGGATTTAGATTGCTAGGCTTGTCACTTAATATATCTATGACCCCGAACAAATAACTTAACTGTTTTGCATCATGGTTTTCTAATGTTACTAGAAAATATGTATAATACCAAGCTTAATGTTCTCCTTGAGAACCAAAACATGAAAGAAGATAATAGAAGTAGTGCCTAATGTGTTGCTTAGTATACAATATTGTTGTTGTTGTTGTTGTTGTTATGTGCCGTCGAGTCGGCCCCGACCCATAGCGACCCCTCCTTGGGTTTCCGAGGCAGTATCACTACGGAAGTAGGATTGCCCAACCTTCCTTCCGAGGAGTGGCTCGTGGGTTTGAACCGCCAGCCATCTGGTTAGCCGGTAAGTGTCTTAGGCACTATGCTACCAGAGCTCCCAGTATACAATATGGACTCAGTAAAGTTCGTTTTTGTCTTATTTTGTTTTTCCCAAAGCAAACAGTGAAACAGGACTTTGATGCAGGCAGTTCTTTGAGCAATGATCCCAGGAAAGGTAAGTGATGGAGTAAGGGAAGTGAGACAGGGAAAGTAGGTAAGTGAGGTAGTAAGACAAGTGAGACAAGACAGGTGCATTAATGAGTGGGTTATTGTGGCAGGTAGCTGGGTTCCATCCTGATGTGATCTTCCAATTAACTATGTAGAACTTGCCTGTCAGTGGGCATGGTGAAACTGTGCACCATAGCTTCAAAGAACATGGGTCAAGGGGAACTAGGGTAGAGCATTAGTAGCATCTACTATAGTGCTTTTTCCATTTTTCTTTATCAAATATGTAATTTATTAAATGACTGCTATGGGCTCTGTACTATAAGTCAATATTTAGTTGGTGTTAGGTGGCACTGAGTTGGTTCTGACTCATAGCAAACTTATGTACAATAGAATGAAACACTGCTCTGTTTTGTGCCATCATCACAATCATTGCTATGCTTGAGGCCATTGCTGTAGCCACTGTGTCAATCCATCTCCTTAAGGGTCTTCCTCTTTTTCACTGATCTTTCACAAAATATCCTTCTCCAGGAACTGGTCCTTCCTGATAACCTGACTAGAGTACAAAAAGCAAAGCCTCACCATCTTCGCTTCTAAAGAACATTCTGACTGTATTTCATCCAAGACAGATGTGTTTGTTCCTCTGGCAGTCCATGGTACATCCAAAATTCTTGACCAACACCATAATTCAAATGCATCAGTTCTTCTTTTGTCTTCCTCAATCATTGTTCAGCTTTCACTCGCATATGGGGTGATTGAAAATACCATGGCTTGGGTCAGCTGCACTTTAGTTTTCAAAGTGGCATATTTGCTCTTTAACACTTTAAATTGATCTTTTGCAACTCATTTGCCCAATGCAATACATCGCTTGATTTCTTGACTGCTGCTTCCATGGGTAGTGATTGTGGATCCAAGTAAAATGAAATATTTGTAAACTTCCGTCTTTTCTCTCTATTTATCATAATATTGCTTGTTGGTTCTGTTATGAGGATTTCAATTCATGTTAAGGTGTAATCCATTCTCCAGGCTATAGTTTTTGATCTTCATCAATAAGTGCTTCAAGTAATCTTTACTTTAAGCAAGCAAGGTTGTGTCATCTGCATATTAAAATGTTAATAATGAGTTTTCCTCCAATCTAGATGCTGTGTTCTTCTTCATATAGTCCAGCTTCTCAGATTATTTGCTCAGCATACAGATTGAAAAGTACGGTGAAAGGATACAAGCCTGAGACACAGATTTCCTGATTTTAAACCATGCAGTATCCCCATTTCTATTCAAATGACTGCCTCTAGGTCTAAGTACAGGTTCCTCATGAGCGTGATTAAGTATTCTGGAAGTTCCATTCTTAACAATGTTATCCAGAATTTGTTATGATTCACACAGTCAAATGCCTTTGCATGGTCAATAAACATAAGCTAACATCTTTCTGGTGTTCTCCGCTTTCAGTTAAGAGTTGTCTGACATCAGCAAAGATATCACTCATTCCATGTCCTCTTCTGAATCTGGCTTGAATTTCTGGCAATATCCTGTCTATGTACTGCTGCAGCTGTTTTGAAATATTTTCAGCAACATTTTACTTGCCTATGATATTAACGATATTGCTTGATGATTTCAACATTCTGTTGCATTACTTTTCTTCGGAATGGGCACAAATATGAATCTTTTCCAGTCAGTTGGCCAGGTAGCTTTCTTCCAAATTTCTTTGCATAGATAAGTGAATGCTTCTAGTGTTGCATCTGTTTGTTGAAGCATCTCAATGAGTATTCTGTCCATTCCTGGAGCCTTGCTTTTTGTCTACCCCTTCAGTGAAGCTTGGACTTCTTCCTTCAATACCATCAGTTCTTGATCATATGCTACCTCCTTAAATGGTTGGACATTGACTGATGCTTTTTGGTAGAGGGGATTTTCGTTTATGGTACACAATATTCCTTTGATGTATCCTGCATCATTCAATATTTTGCCTATAAAATCCTTCAACACTCAAATTTGAGGTTTGAATTTTTTCTTCAGTTCTTTAACCTTGAGAAATGCTGAGTGTGTTCTTCCCTTTTGGTTTTCTAACTCCAGGTCTTTGCACATTTCATTATAATACTTTACGTTGTCTTCTTGAGCTTTGAAATCTATTCAGTTCTTATACTTCATTATTTCTTCTATTCATTTAGCTACTCTCAATTCAAGAGAAAGTCCTAGAGTCTCTCCTGACATTCATTTTTGTCTTTTCTTTCTTCCTTGTGTTTTTAAGGACCTTCTATTTTCTTCATGTATGATGTCTTTGATGTCATCCCCCAACTCGTCTGGTCTTCTGTCATGGGTGTTCATGGTCTCTGAATTCAGGTAGCATATAATCAAGATCATATTTTGGCTCTCATGGACTTGTTTTAATTTTCTTCAACTTCATCTTGAACTGACATAGGAGCAATTCATGGTCTGTTTTACACTCAGCTGCTGGCCTTGTTTTGACTGATGATACTAAGCTTCTCCATCACTTCTCTCTTCAGAGATGTATTCCATTTGATAACTGTGTATTCCATCTGGTAAGGTCCACAAATAGTCATTGTTTATGCTGTTGAAAAAGTTATTTAGATGAATAAGCTATTGGTCTTGCAAAATTCTATCATGTGATTTCCAGCCTCATTTCCATCATGAAGACTATATTTTCCAACCACCAATCCTTCTTAGTTTCCAACTTCTATATTCCAAATGCCAGTGATTATCAATGAATCTTGAGTGTATGTTTGATTAATTTCAGACTGAAGAAGTTGGTAAAAATGTTTAATTTCTTAATTTTTGGCTTTAGTGGCTGATGCATAAATTTGAATAATAGTCATATTTACTGATCTTAGTATAAGTTTACATCAGAGTTCTCAAGAATGGCATAAAAAGGAGAAAATAAATTTTGTAGAAGACTTCAAGAAGTGGGGCCTGAGAAATACTTTGAAAAATGTTGAAGATTTGGACAAGTGGCTAGGAGTAGAGAAGGAATTACAAATTGAATAAACAGTATAATGATAATAGCTTCCATTTATTTACTGCTTACCATATGTCAAGTAGCTCTGGTAGCCTAGTGCCTAAGGCACTTGACTGCTAACCAGAAGACTGGTGGTCAAACCCACCAGCCACTCCTCGGAAGGAAGATGGGGGCAATCTACTTCCATGGTGATACTGCCTCAGAAAACCAAGGAGTCAGGTCCGACTCAATGGCACATGACAACAACTACCATGTGTCAGGTTCTATGCTAAGTGTGTTACATTCATCGCCTCACTTGAGTCTTACAATAACCCTATGAGGTAGGCATTATTTTCATTACATTTATAGATAACTACAGCTTAGAGTTTAATTTACTTCTCATTTTCACATTGCTTTTATATAGTATAAACAGGGTTTGAATTTAGCTGTGTTTCTAAGTTCCAGGCTTTTACCAGTAGACTATAGTGGTTATAATGCCACCTGCTAAGGAACAATTAGGAATGATCTTGTTAACAGTGGGAAACAACAAAGGCATCAGCTAAGTGAGGATCAGCAATATGTGGCATATATAAGGTAGGAATAGTGATGAGATAGGTAATTTTAGAGCCTACGGCATCACGGCAGAAGAGCTTTTGGGGAGAAGGAGAGTTTCTGGGTGTGAGGGAACTGAGAGCCTGGGGAAAAAGGAAAGGAGGAAAAAGATGGAAGTGGCAAGGGAAGAATTCTCCTTCTTTGAGTTTCTAGTTTTTAACTGTGACAGGTGGCTGTGTTACTGAGCTGCAGCTACCCCTCTCCATGCAGCTCTGGCATGGAAGTTGTGCTGCAGATGGTCTGTGTTTGAGCTGGAACATCCAATCTCTGGAAAGCTGCAAGGGCCTATTCAACCAAGTCACCTCGGTACAGGCTAATCTAGTTTCTTTTATCTTCTCCAACAAGTCTATATCTCTCCATATTTCCAGTGGTGTAATATGGCAGGGGAAAAAAATAAAAAAGGAGATAAGGGAAATGTGTAGCAGCAGTCATTTGCAATATTAATTAAGTGCTCAAATTTTATTCCTTTTTTTGTAATTTCTCTATTCATGGAGCTTCTGGAGCTATGTCTTTAAGTACAGTAGCCACTAGCCACACTAGCTATTAATAAAGTACTTAAAGTTGGCTTGTCTAAATTAAGATTTGCTGTTAGTGCAAGCCCACATCAGGTTTTGAAGACTGCATAAAGAAAAAAACAGGAATGAAAAGCAATTCATTAGTAGTTTTAATATTTATTACAGGTTGGAATGATAATATTAGCTATATGAGTTAAATAAAATATATTATTAAATTAATTTCAGCTATTTCTTTTAAAGGCTTTAAATGTGGCTACTAGAAAATTTAACATTACACATGTAACACATTATATTTCTCCTGGACAGATCTGTTTTAGAACATTGTCCTACAAATGTCAAGGGCTTCTTACATAAGGTGATTAGCAGTATTATAATATCATGGACAGATATATGTTACAAATCACACAAAACATGCATAACAAATATTTTGTTATATCCTTTTTACTATCCTGAAATCCAACCCATAAATAACATAACTCACCCACACACATAATTTCTTTTTTTAAAAAAAATCAATAAAAAGTCCTAATTATAATACAGGAGCTCTGGTAGCATAGTGCCTAAGGCACTTGACTGCTAACCAGAAGGCTGGCGGTTCAAACCCACCAGCCACTCCTCAGAAGGAAGGTTGGGCAATCCTACTTCCGTAGTGATACTGCCTCAGAAACCCAAGGAGGGATCACTATGAGTCGGGGCCGACTTGATGGCAAATAACAACAACAACAACTAACAAATTATAATATAAATGAAAGATAGAAGAAAGTAATATATATTAAATAGTATGTAGATCAATAAGTAAATGCTCAAGTCTGACTAGAAAACACAGTGAAGAGTCAGATGCTTGCATCTACAGGCAGAATCACTGGGAATGTGACAGCTACAGTTGCAGAAGGATACAGATGTATTGTGTAAGAGACTAAAATACTACAAGTGGTAGTATTCTGAGGGACATGATTTTTCTAAAAGGTGAACAAATCTTAGTAAATTCTCAATTTTTAAAAAAAGTACAATCATCTTCAAATTGTCTGCTGTTGCTGTTGTTAGGTGTCATCGAGTCAGTTCTGACTCATGTTGTTGTTGTTGTTATGTGCCGTCGAGTTGGACCCGACTCATAGCGACCCCTCCTTGGGTTTCCGAGGCAGTATCACTATGGAAGTAGGATTGCCCAACCTTCCTTCCAAGGAATGGCTGGTGGGTTTGAACCACCAGCCTTCTGGTTAGCAGTCAAGTGCCTTAGCCACTATGCTACCAGAGCTCCGTCCTGACTCATAGAGACCTTATATACAACAGAGCAAAACATTGCCTGATCCTGTGTTAGCCTCAAAATCCTTGCTATACCCGAGTCTGTTGTTGGAGCCACTGTGTCAATACATCTCATTGAGGGCCTTCCCCTTTCTCACTGACCCTCCACTTTACCAAGCATGATATAGTTCTCCAGAAATGGTCCCTTCAGACAACATGACCAAAGTAGGTGAGACGAAGTCTGGCCATTCTCGCTTCCAAGAAGCACTCTGGCTGCACTTTTTCCAGGGCAGATTTGTTCATTCTTCTGGCAGTCCTTGGTACTTTCAGTGTTCTTTGCCAGCACCACAACTAAAAAGTATCCACTCATCTTCTGTCTTCCTTATTCACTATCCAACTTTCACATGCATATGAAATGATTGAAAGAGATATCTTTGCTCTTCAACACTTTATAGAGGTCTTTTGTAGCATCTATGCCCAGTGCAATAATGTCTAATTTCTTGACTGCTGCTTCCATTGGTGTTGATTGTGGAACCAAGTAATATGAAATCTTTGACAACTTCTATCTTTTCTCCATTTATTGTGATGCTGATTATTTGTCCAGTTGTGAGGATTTTCATTTTCTTTATGTTGAGATGTAATCCATACTGCACACTGTAGTTTTTAATCTTCATCAGTAAGTGCTTTAAGTCAACTTCACTTTCAGCAAGTAAAGTTGTGTCATCTGCATATTGCAGGTTGTTAATGAGTCTTCCTCCAATCCTGATGCCATGTTCTTTTCACATAGTCCAGCTTCTCAGATTATTTGCTCAGCATACAGATTGAATAAGTATGGTGAAAGGATACAACCCTAACATGCTTCCTTCCTGATTTTAAATCATGCAGTATCCCCTTACTCTGTTCAAACAGTAACCTCCTGGTCTATGCACAGGTTCCTCTTGAGCACAATGAAGTGTTCTGGAATTCCCATCCTTCTCAATGTTATCCATAATTTGTTATGATCCATAGAGTTGGATGCTTTTGCATAATCAATAAAACACAAGTAAACATCTTTCTAGTATTCTTTGTTTTCAGCCAAAATCCATCTGACATCAGCAATGATAGATATCCCCCATTCCATATCTTCTTCTGAATCCAGCTTGCATTTCTAGAAGTTCCCTATCAACAGACTACTGCAAATGTTTTTGAATTATCTTCAGTAAGATTTTACTTTTATGTGATATTAATGATTTGTTCAATAATTTCCACATTCTGTTGGATCACCTTTCTTTGGAATGCATACGAATATGGATCTCTTTCAGTCAATTTCCAGGTAGCTCTCTTCCAAATTTCTTGGCATAGACAAGTAAGTGCCTCCACTGCAGTATTCATTTGTTTAAACATCTCAGTGGGTATTTCGTCAATTCCTGGAGCCTTGTTTTTTTGCCAATTTCTTCAGTGCAGCATTGACTTCTTCCTTCATACCATTGGTTCTTGATCATTTCTTCCATTTGTTTTAGCTACTCTCTGTTTAAGAGCAAGTTTCACAGTCTCTTGTGATAACCATTTTGGTCTTTTCCTTTCCCACCTTTTAAATGACTTTTTGCTTTCTTCTTGTATGATGTTCTTGATGTCATCCCACAACTCATCTGGTCTTTGGTCACTGGTGTTCAGAGTGCCAAATGTATTCTTCAGATGTTCTCTAAATTCAGGTTGGATATATATCAAGGTTGTATTTTGGCTCTCATTGACTTGTTTTAATTTTCTTCAGCTTAATCTGAACTAGCATATGAGCATTTGATGATCTGTTCCACAGGGAGCACCTGGTATTGTTTTGGCTGATGATATTGAGTTTCTCCATCATCTCTTTCCACAGATGTAATTTATTTGATTCCTGTGTATTCCATCTGGTGGGTTCTATGTGTATAGTCACAGTTTATGTTGTTGAAAAAGATATTTGCTTTGAATAAGTCATTGCTCTTACAAAATTCTATTATGTGGTCTCTGGCATCAAATCTATCACCAAGGTCTTATTTTCCAACTATTGGTTCTTCTTTTTTGGTTCCCAACTTTTGCATTTCAATAACCAGTAATTATGTATACGTCTTGATTGCATGTTTTGGTCAACCTCAGACTTCAGAAACTGGTAAAAATCTTCAATTTCATCATCTTTGGCTTTAGTGGTTGTTGCAAAAATTTGAATAATAGTGTCAACTGGTACTCCTTGTAGGCATGTGGTTATTAACCTATTACTGACAGCATTGTACCTCAGGATAGATCCTGAAATGTTCTTTTGGATGATGAATGTGGTACTATTCCTCTTCAATTTTTCATTATGGGCATAGTAGACCATAGCTTTTTTTATTATTATTATTTTGATTTGGGTGAAGATTCACAGAGCAAATTCACTTTTCATACAGCAGTTCACATAAACTTTGTCGCATGTCATTGACCAAAATTTACAATACAACAGCTCCCTTCCCACTTCCTTCCCATAGCTACCTCTTCCCAGTGTCCATCCCTCCATACACTTCTGCACCCTGATCTGTCTCCCTGTGCATAAGCAGCCCTTCCTTCTCCCATGATTGTTCTCTCCAGGG
>NW_006921835.1:4981783-4992550 GCF_000298275.1 Orycteropus afer afer
TTGTTCCTAGTCTGTCTCTGTCTATAAACTGGCTGTTACCTATGCACCAGGTGCATCTCGCTGGGTTTTAAACACCAGAGGCTCAGCCTCAAAACTCAAGTCTACATGTCACTACAGTAGGACAAACTGACAGACAAGTTTGTCCTGCTGTTGGAGACCTCTCATATCCCCCCCACCTGGGTCACTGTGGCTGACTGTTCCTCTGTCATTAGACAGATGCAAATGAAAACAACAATGCAATACCATCTTGCCCCAATACTAGTAGCAAAGTTCAACAAGACAGAGAATAACAAATGCTGACAAGAATGCAGAGAGATTGGGACTCCCATACACTGCTGTTGGGACTGTAAAATGATACAACTACTGAGGAAAGCAATATGGCAATTCCTTAAAGAGTTGGAATTAGAAATACCATTTGACCCAGCTATTCTGTTAGTAGGTATATATCCTAAAGAAGTGAGAGCCAGGACAAGAACAGACATACGCACACCTGTGTTCATCACAGCACTATTTACAATAGCAAAAGGAGAAACAATGTAGGTGCCCATCAACAGAAGAATGGATAACCAAACTATGGTACATGCACACAATGGAATACTATGCAACCCTAAAGAATAATGTAGAATCTGCAAACCACCACATAACATGGATGAACTTGGAGGACATTATGCTGAGTGAAATAAGTCAGTCACAGAAAGACAAATATTGTATGTGCTGGTTAAGTTTGTGTGTCAAATTGGCTGAGCCTGGTTGAGTGACTGAGCAGCTGGATGTAGTTATTCCCCATGATGAGTTTGGTAATTAACTCCATTGTGGAATCTATTGGAGCAGCTGAGTAGCTGCTTTAGGGATGTGCTCTGCTTCCCATATATAAGAAACAGCTTTGGGAATGATCTCTAGCCTTTTGTCATGCTTGAACCCTGCACATAAGCCAAGTCATTGTTCAATAGCCTGTTATGCCCTGCTGATCTTGGGACTTCATATGGACTTGAATTCATGGCCTGCCATGTTGTTTGGTAACACTGAGACTGTGTCTTTTCTCTCGTCCCCCTTGGGTTTGTCAGCCTCAGCAGCCAGCAGCTGCCTGAGTGAAGAAAAGCCTCTAGCTTCAGTGGGCCAGGACAAGGAGGTAGAATTGAAGCCCAAGGTTGAGGCACTTTCATCCAGCCCCTAAAGTCTGGCACTTTGAACTTGGACTTAAAGGCTCCAAAATTGTAAGAGAATAAACTCCTGTTTGTTGAAGCCCTTCTGTTTGTGGTATATTCCTGTCAGAGTGGCACTAGGTAACCAAAACATTGTATTAGTCCATTAATATAAAAAGTCAAGGAAAGATTTATATGTGGATAGAAATTATCTTTGTTGGCTACGATGGGGGGGCAAGTTGTGTGTTAGATGGGTAGAGACAAGTATTGATTTGGGTGAAGAGAAGGGCAATGTACCAAATGTAAGTGATCAACATGGTGGCATTGAGGAAGAGGAAGACATAGAGAAGTGCATGGGAGGTACAGACAACAAAGATGAACCCTTTTGCACATACAGTACTGCATTGTCAGTGATGGGAAACATTGATATTTGGATGAATACATGGGTGGACAGGCTGAACGAAAAGTTCAACAAGGAACAAGGTTGTAGTCACTTCTTAGTCACAGCTACTTGGAGGGAGTGAGTAATTGAACCTGTGGGCTTGGGACCATGGTCGCAGGGGACGTCAAGCTCAATTGGTAGAACATACTACACAAAAACATTGTCACACATCCTACTTTGGCAAGTAGCAACTGGGATCTTAAAAGCTTGCAAGTGGCCATCTAGATGCAATAATGGTTCGCTCCTTGTTCAGAGCAAAGAATGAAGAAAACCAAAGACACATGGAAAGTTAGTCCAAGGGACTGGTACATCTTGTGATCCACAGCCCATATGACCATGAGACCAGAAGAACTAGATAGTGCCCAGCTACCACTGTCAACCACCCGGATGGGGATCTATGTAGGAGATCCCGGATAGAGCGGGAGAACAACACGGAACAAAACTCAAAATCATTTAAAAAAGGGGTGGGGGACCAGGTTTGCTGGTATGCTAGAGCCTTTTGGAACCCTTTAGACTATGGCCCCTAGCTGCCCTTCAGGTCTGGAATTGAATGCACTCCTGTAGCTTCCAGCCAAACAAAAGTCAGGCATATGAGTTGAACATTTACGTTAGATAGATACACTCCTTGGAGAGATCAATCACATGAGAATAGAAAGTCTGTGTATGCACAGGGAGACAGCTCAGGGGGTCTTAGTGATTGAGAAGGAAGGACACAGGGAAGAGGTGGCTATAAGGAGGAAGTGGGAAGAGAGCTATTGCATTGTGGGAAACTGCAGTCAATGAAACAAAGTGTATGTGAACTGCTGAATGAAAAATGAATTTGCTCTGTAAACTTTCACCAAAATCACAACAAAAAATTTTTTAAAAATCGTATTATGTCACCCTCCCCCCACCAGAAAAAGGGGGGTGGGCAATATTTGCTCAGGACTAAAGCTCCGAAGGCAGGAAGGGATAGGAAACAAAGAGGAATGGAAAAGGTAAACATAGGAGGAAGTAGGAAGAATGCTGCTACATTGTGAGGATTGTAATCAATGTCACAAAACAAAATGTGCATGAATTGTTGAATGGAAAATCAATTTGCTCCATAAACTTCCATCCAAATCACAACAAAAAATTAAAAAGAAAGAAAAACACACGTGTGGCAATGAATAGAAAGCAAATATCATGAAAATACAGGGGTCCAGTGATCACACTTCCTTCAATGTAGAAGATAAGTTACTCACCTTCTACTCTGTGCCATTAAGAAAGAGGCACAACACTTTTTGGCTTCTAGATTTGAGTGGGGCCCAGAGAAATACAATGTTTTTCAGATTACTTAGGCTACTGTACAAGGAAATCTATCACTCTGTCTGTACACCAGATTGGGCTCACTGGCACTTAAAATAATGAGGATAGAAATGTATTTCTTCTTTTTGTTCATTCTACAAATATTTATTGAATGCCTACTAGGTGTCACAACCATGTTGGACACTGGATATAGAATGGATCCTCCCCTCCCAAAGCCTGCAGACCTTTGGGGAAAACAGATCTAAATGAATTAATTGTATAAACAAATGTGAAACTTCAATTCTGGCAATACTAATGGGCACGAATTATGATAAAGAATGTGTTCCTCTATTTAGTCTCTATATAATAGAGCCTACTTTTACAAGCAGTCACTGAATAATCACAAACAACAGCACTACAGCAAAGTGAACACATACTCAGCCTCAGAGGGACAAGGCTGCAGATGACAGATTATTCATGATTCTTGCTTGCAAAAGAATACCTGCATTTCTTCCTTCCCAAAACCATTCCTCCATACAAATATTGTTTTAAATCCAACTCAGTGTGGAACTGGGGGAAAACGGGGAAGGAGGAGAAAAGGGAATTAGGAGAGAATCACCAGGGTTCTGGTCTGTTATCTCAGTAACATTCATTATGTAAAGTTACACAGTGATCAGTAGCATATCTGTATCGATCTTTTTCCTTCATTTTCTCACTGTTTTAGATATAACTTTAAAATACCTTTTTAAATGAAAATAATAGAAATTTGTATATGTGTGTGTAGGGGGTTGTATGTGTGTATAAGAGAGAGGGGCATAAAGAAAGAAGAGAAATTATTTGTAAAAGGCTCCTATTCAGGTAATTCATGGCAGATAACCAAAGACTGGTAAGAGATGAGTGAAAACTTTATTCAGGCAAATTATCCTTTCACCCATACAAGGAAATGTGTGTTTTTGAAGTACTAGGAGAAAGTATTATTATCTAGCATTATGTCTCATTTTCAAACATTTGCAAAGCATGCTCCCGTAGTGCTCTAGGGTTGAGTCAGAAGTTGCAGGCATTAAAAAGCCCTCTGTGAAGGAGAAAATGTGATTAGAACAACTGCTTGCACTGACACTTAAAAATTAACTGCAAATCTGTTTTGGGCAGCAAAGGCATTCCCTAAACACGTGCTTGTTGGGAACGTTGGCTTTCAAATCATTATTCTGTATCCCTTAAAGGTACATTTTAACTGTTCTAATATGTGAGGAACAGGCCTGCCAAATTGTGCTTATGGCTTTTTAACACAAGCAATTTACAAATGCAATGAAGCAGATAATAGGACGCATGATAACAAATTTGAAAATCTGTGTTGATGACACTGCTGCTGTAAAACCAGTTTTGGAAGCAGCCCTGTATCCAGTTGCCTGGATAAGAAAAATGTTTATCATTTCACAGGTGGCCCCTTCCACCCAATGGTGAGTTTAGGGTCATGTCCTTGAGCACAAATCAGTCCCTCTCTTGCTAACAATACTCCATTTGAAATCAACTGGAATTCATGTATTCAGCAAAACACAATACACACTAAAAATCTCACTCAACACTAAAAATATTTGCTTAAGGAACTGTCAAAATTAAATGGCTTCTTTTAAAAATAAATACTTCTAAAACAAAAGAGAGCTACAAAGTTTTTCTTACACATTTTCATATATTTGTAAAAATGCAAAACGACATTGAATATTGGTTCTGTTCATAAATATAATGACTTTTATGAAGTAAAGTTTGTTAGAGCATTATTAGAAAATAATGGAACTAGTATTTTTAAAATTTTTTATCTAATTGAGAGAAATGATTTCACTCTGCTAAAGCGATGTCTCCAGCTGTGATCTGATAGTGTTCTGGTTACCTAGTGCCACTCTGACAAGAATATACCACAAATGAGATGGCTTTAACAAACAGGAGGTTATTCTTACAATTTGGAGGCATTAAGTCCAAGTTTAAAGTGCCAGGCTCTAGGGGCTGGGTAAAAGCCCCTCAACCTTGGCATCCAGCTCCGCCTCCTGCTCCCGGCCCACTGGAGCTAGGGGCGTTTCTTCACTCAGACAGCTGCTGGCTGCTGAGGCTGAGAAGCCCCAAGGTTGACAAGGAAAAAGGGACAGTCCCAATGTTACCAAACCACATGGCAGGCCATTAACTTAAATCCATTGTAAGTTCCAAGGTCGGTAGAGCCTAGCAGGCTGCTGAGCAATGACACGGCTACATGCAGGGTCCAAGAGTGCCATAGGCTAGAGACCATTCCCAAGGCTTCTCCATAAATACAGGAAGCAGACCTCAACCCAAAGGCAGCTACTCAGCTGCTTGTGGTAGATCCCACCATGGAGTTGATTGCCAGTCTCTTTACCAGGTATAACTACCATCAACTGCCCAGCCACTCAACCAGGCCCAGCTAAGCTGACACACAAACATAACTACCACAGATAGGTATGCTCATTTTAGTTTAGAAGTAGTCTAAAAGCACAATAGGCTTCCTGTCATAGCCATTCTCTATCACCAGTGCTTCTTCTAACAATGAATATCAGAACCACACCACAGAGCTCACAAACTAGTACAATAAGATATTTTGTGAGGCATAACTTATTTTTTTAAAATTATATTTATTTATTAGTAAAAGAAACTGTCCAGTGCTTCTCAGTATAGATAGCATGGAAAAGACATTTGGAGCTATCTTTGTTCTTCAAAAGATCTTCTGAGAGATTTCTCTTAGATATGGAAACATAGTTTTCCCCTTTCTCATATCTCTTGGTATCACGAAGACCAGTATATTTTTTAAAGAAGAAAGAGATGAGAGAAGTAGACAAGATAGAGTCCTGGTGACACACTCTATCCAGTCTCTCTCCAACAAAGATATGAGAAACCAGGTGAAACAGATACAGATGATAAGCCTGGAACTTGAAGCATTAAATGAAAGGATAAAGAATTAGATTAAACACTGATCAGGAAAAAGAATAGAATGAAAATATCTATCAAAGAGAAAAACAGAGTGAAGGCCTGACACAGTGTGACCATTGTAGAACACAGAAGGCAATATACATGCATGAGGAGAAGTTTACATAATCCCCAATGAGATAGATACACAGTGTAAACAAATCCAGGGTGAAGCAAGGCAGACATTATGTCCCCAGTAATCAAACACACCTGCCACATCTGACACCTACTGCCCCACCCTACTGCACCACTTGCTCCTGTACCACTGATCAGTGAAAGGAAGTAGATGACACATGCTCATTCCATGTGTGGCTGGTTTACATGACCAGCAAACAGAAACCTGTGCTCATACTTTCACCCATTACTCCACCCACCTAGAGACAGATGGGGAGTGCCCCAGTGCTGCCAAACTAGTGACCAAAGTAGCATGCCCACATTGCCTGCCAGATACAGCAAAACAAAAATCAAGGAAAAACAAAGCAATGCATAATCAAAAGATAAATAAAATAACACCAAAATGTCTTAGAGACAACAGACAACTTGATATCAAACAAAGAAACGTGAAAAGATGACTCAAGCAAGTGACCAAAATAAAGAACCAGGATACCTCCCTGAGGAAGAAATGGTAATGGAACTACCTGGTAAGGAATTAAAAAGATTTATATTTAGGGCCCTGCAAGAGATCAAGGAAACCAAAAACAAAAGTAAGGAAAACAGAGACAATATCCTAGAAGAAATCAGGAAAACAGTACAAAAGCAAAATGACAAAACCAATAGACAATTAGAAATCATACCAAAACAGCAATTAGAAATCCAGAATATTAGCACCAAAATTTAGAAGATAGATAACACATTGGAAAGACAAAAGAGTACAACTGAATCACTAGAAGACCATATAGGGAAATAGAGGACAAATCACCTGATACCAATTTGTATGAGGAAAAATCAGAAAAAGAATGAAAAAAAGGGGGGGTGGGGGGAGAAAGGCAAAGAGTTACATGGGACATTATCAAGAGGAAAAATTTACATGTCATTTAAATTATAAAACAGGAAAAATAAAAGTCCAAGATTTGCACACAGAAAAAATCTCTAATATTATAAAAGACAAAAAGATACCCATTCAAGAAGCTCTAAGAACCCCACACAAAATAGAAAGTCACCAAGACATACCATAATCAAAATTTCCAAAACTAAGGACAAAGAAACAATCCTAAGTGCACTTTGGGAGAAATGAAATGTTACCTACAAAGAAGAATCAGTTAAGACTAAACTCCGATTTCTCTGCAGAAACAATGCATGCAAGAAGGAAATGGATAACATATATAAAACCCAGAAAGAAAAGAAAATGACAAACCAAGAATTATATATCCAGTAAAGCTGTCTCTCAAATATGAAGGTGAAATTAGGACATTTCCAGATAAACAGAAACTAAGAGAATTTGTAAAAATGAGACCAATTTTACAAGAAAAGCTAAAGGGAGTCCTTCAGACAGAAGGTCAGCAACATCATACAACAACCTATGATTAGGACTCATGACAACATCACCTGGAAACCAACCCAGATAAAGAAATTTCAAAAATAAAATAAACTTACAAGATAAAAAATAGGGAACTACAGATGCCAATCTGTAAATAAAAACAGCTACAAAGAAAAAGAAGGAATAAATGGTATAATTACAGAACTTCCAAATGGAGAAGTAGTCAAGATGATACCAAGATAGAACAGACTGCTTTAAACTTAGAAAGATAAAAAATAAATTACAGGATAGTCATAAAGAAAATTAATAAATTTTCTAACGAAAATAAGAAAGAAGAAAATCTTAATGTTTTGGTAAACACAAAATCAACAACAATGGAGAAAATGAAAAGAAAATCAGATAACAAAACGAACTCAGCACAGAAAAACACATGGAACAAAGAAATTATCAATATCAAAATAAAAAATGCAACAGAATGACAGCAGTGAATTCATATATATCAATAATTACTGAATGTACGTGGATTAAATGCATCAGTCAAGAGACAGAAAGTGTCAGAATAGATAAGGAAAAAAGATCCATCAATACACTACAAGATATTCACCTTATACCCAAAGATAAAAATAAACTAAAAATCAAAGGATAGGAAAAAAATACCAAGCAAATGGCAATGAAAAAGAACAAATGTGGCAATATTAATTTATGATAAAATACACTTCAAGGCAAATATCAAGCAGGAAGGACAGAAAGAGCACTGTATAATTATTAATGAATCAATCCAGCAAGAGGGTGTAAACATAATAAATAACTACGCACCAAATGAAAGAGACCTAAGACACATAAATCAAGAATTCACAGGATATTCCAAAGAAACAGACAATTTCACAATAGTACTAGATTTTTACCCACCACTTTGATGAAGGATAGAACTAGAAGCAACAAAGATACAGAATATCTAAACAAAACAATCAAACAACATGCCCTCATAGATACATGTAGAACACTCCACCCAAGAAAAATTCAATGCACAGTCTCTTCCAGAGCACATGAATCATTCTCCAGAAAATATCATATATTAGGCTACAAAACAAGCCTCAATAAATTTTAAAACATCAAAATAAAACAGTATTTTCTTGGATCACAGTGCTATAAAGTTAGAAATCAATAATAGGAAGATGGGGAGGGAGTCAAATACATACTGGGTAGTAGTAGAAACAAAAGTGAAATAAAAAAAACTACTGGGTAGTAGAAGAAACAAAAATGAAATTAAAAAATTCCTAGAATCAAATGAGAATGGAAAGCACAATTACTGCTCAGAGGTCAATTTATAATGAAAAATAAACATAAAAAAAGAAAGATCCAAAATTACCACCTTACCCCAATGATTTCAACAATTAGATAAAGAGTAGCAAAACAGCCTATAGTCACCAGAAAAAGGGAAATAATAAAGATTAGAGCAGAAATAAATGAAAAAGAAAACAAAACAAACAAACAGAAACAATAGAAAAAATCCACAAGACTAGAAGTTGGTTCTTTGAAAAGATTTTAAAAATTGACAAACCACTGGCCAGTATAACAAAGGAAAGAAAGAGATGATGCCAATAACATGAATAACAAATGAAATGGGCAACAACACAAAAGAATCCATTGATAAAAAGGAAAATAATAGAACGTTATAAAGGACTGTACTCCAACAAATTTTAAAACAGAAGAAATAGACAAATTTCTAAATACAGAGGACCTACCTAAATTAAAGATGATTCCACAGAATGTAGAAATTATTGAACAATATCATTAATATCACATGCAAGCAAAATCTTACTGAAGATAATTAAAAAATGGTTGCAGCACTATATGGACAGAGAGATTCCAGAAATGCAAGCTGGATTCAGAAGAGGATGTAGAATGAGGGATATCATTGCTGATGTCAGATCGATCTTGGCTGATAAGAATATAAGAAAGATGTTTACTTGGGTTTTAGTGACTATGCAAAAACACTTGATTGTGCAGGTCATAACAAATTACAGATAACATTGAGAAGAACAGGAATTCCAGAACACTTAATTGTACTCCTGAGGAATCTGTACATAAACCTAGAGACTGTCATTTGAATAGAACAAGAAGACACTGCATGGTTTAAAATCAAGAAGGGAGTGCATCAGAGTGGCATCCTTTCAGCATACTTATTCAATCTACATGATGAGTAAATAAACTGAGAAGCTGGACTATATGAAGAAGAATGTGGCATCTGGATTGGAGGAAGACTTATCAACAACCTGCGATATACTGACGACACAATTTTGCTTGCTGAAAGTGAGGATGACTTGAAACACTTACTCAGGAAGACTGAAGACCACAGTCTGCAGTTTGGATTACACCTCAATATTAAGAAAACAAAAATTCTTAAAACAGGACTAATAAGCAGCATCATGATAAATGGAGAAAAGATTGACGTTGTCAAAGACTTCCTATCACTTGGCTTTACAATCAACACCAATGGAAGCAGCAGTCAAGATATGAGACAACTTACAGCATTAGGCGAATCTGCTGCAAAAGACCTCTTTCAAGTGCTGAAGAGCTAAGATGCCTCCTTGAAGATTAAGGTGCACCTGACACAAGCCATGGTATTTTCAATTGCTTCATATGCATGTGAAAGCTGGACAATGAATAAGGAAGACTGAAGAAGAGTTGATGCTTTTGTATTGTAGTGTTGGTGAAGAATGCTGAAAGTACCATGGACTGCTAAAAGAACTAACAAATCTGCCTGGAGGATTTGCAGCTGGAATGCTCCTTGGAAGCAAGAATGGCCAGACTTAGCCTCACCTACTTTGGTCATGTTGTAAAAAGGGACCATTCCCTGGAGAAGGATATCATGCTTGGTAAAGTGGAGGGTCAACAAAAAAGGGGAAAGCCTTCAACAAGATGGATTAACACAAAGTGGCTACAATGATGGGCTCAAGTATAGCAAGGATTATGGGGCTGGCACAGGACAGGACAATGCTTTGTCTGCTGTACATGGGGTTGCTATGAGTCAGAGAAAATTCGACAGCACCTAACAATAGCAACCTAAACTAACATAGACTGAGGTAAAAAACTTGAACAGACCCATAACAAGAAGAAATCAAAAAGGTCATAAAAACCACGCCCCCTAAAAAAAAAAAAAAATCCTAGCCCAGATGGCTCCACTGAATTCTACCAGTCAAAGAGCTGACACCTATTCTACTCAAACTATTCTAGAACATAGAAAAGGATGGACTATTATCAAATTCTTTCTATAAAACTAGTATAACCCTGATACAAAAACCATATAAAGACATGACTAAAATCATTCTGTAAAGCAGGTATATAACCCTGTGTGGTATAGTAAGTTACTTTGTGTGGCTTTTCTACCCATAAGTCTTTGTAAACTCCAAGGTAGGATTTGCTATGAGCAACTGAGGAGCTCCTGATTGCTGAAGGTGTCCACCTGGAGTATT
>NW_006921835.1:4993013-5009204 GCF_000298275.1 Orycteropus afer afer
TGGCCTTGCAGTAATAGGCCTTGGGTTACTGCTGGTAATCCTGTCTTCCTCTTGTGAGATTAGAAGAGGTCAGAACATGTGGCCTCCTTGCCGTTTTAGCACCCTGATACAAAAAGCAGATAAAGACACCATTAAAAAAGAAAATTATAGAACAACATCTCTCATGAACAGAGGCACAGAGACTGAGTTTTGCTGAACAAAACCCTGGTCAATGGATTACAATACAATATCAATAATAATAATAATAATACATCATGACTAACTAGGGTTCATACAAGGTATGCAAGGATGGTTCAACATTAGAAAACTAACATAATCCACCACAGAAATAAAACAATGGATAAGAATCACATAATCATACTAATCAATGCAGAAAAGGTATTTTGTAAAATACAGTACTCATTCCTGATAAAAACTCTCCTGATAAAAATAATAGGAATAGAAGGGAAATCCCTCAACATTAGTAAGGACATACAAAACTAATGGCCAATAATATTCTCAGTGGACAGAAACTTGTGCCCATTGAGCATTCTACTTGTGAATGTGAGCCAGACAATGATGCTTTTTGTTACCATTCCTATTCAATGCTATATTGGAAATCCTAGTCAGAGCAATGAGGCAAGAAAAGGAAATAAAAAGCATCCAAATTGGTAAAGAACAAGTAAAACTATTCTTATTTGCAGAGAATATGAGCACATGCATAGAAAATCCCAGAAACTCAGGGAGAAAACTACTGGAATTAATAGAAGGATTTAGCAAAGTAGCAGGGTCTAATCAACATACAAAATCAGTAAGATTAATTCTACATCAAGAAAGAGAACTCTGGAGAGGAAAACAATTGACAATAGCTAATGAAAAGGTAAAATACTTAGGAATAAACCAAACCAGAGATATAAAAGACTTATACAAAGAAAACTACAAAATGTGACTACAAGAAACCAAAAGACATCTACGTAAGTGCAAGAACATACCATGCTCATTGATAGGAAGATTTAACACTGTGAAATACTGAAATGGCTAATACTTTAGCCAATACTACCCAAAGTAATCTACAGCTATAATGCAATCCCAATCAGATTCCACAGTAATTCTTAAAGAGATGGAAAAGCCAATCACCAACTTTATATGAAAAGTAAAGAGACCCTGAATAAGTAAAGCACTACAGAAGAACAGAGTAGGAGATATCACACTGCCTGATCTCAGAACCTACTATACAGCCACAGTAGCCAAACCAGCCTGGTACTGGTACAACAGACACATAGACCAAAGGAACAGAATTAAGAACCCAGAAGTAAATACATCCACCTATGAACAGCAGATATTCAAGAAAGGTCCAACATCCATTAAATCAATTTGCAGAATAAGTGAATCAAGATCCATACCTCACACCTTATACAAAAACCAACTCAAGAGGGTTCAAAGACCTAAATGTAAAATCTAAAACCATAAAAATCATCAAAGAAAAAATAAGGACAAACTTAGGGCTCCTAACCTATGACCTAAATAGTCTATCAAGCATAACTAAAAATATACAAACAGCAAAAGATAAACTAGATAACTGTGGCCTCCTAAAAATTAAATGTATGTGCATCAAAAGATTTCTCTGAAGAGTGAAAAGAGAACCTACAGATTGGGGGGATAAACTTGGCAATGACATATCTGACAAGGGACTAATCTCTAAAATTTTTAGGAACTTTCAACATATCATTATCAAAAAGACAAATAATTCAATTAGAAAATAGGCAGAAGACCTGAATTGACACTTCACCAAAGAAGACATTCAGGTGGCCAACAACTACATGAAGAAATGCTTGTGCTCATCAGCCATCAGAGAGTTGCAAACCAAAACAACAATGAGATATTATCTCACTCCAGCAATTATAGCAAAGGTCAATAAGACAGAAAACAACAAATACTGGGGAGGGTGTGGGGAGATTAGAACTTTCATACACTTTAAGTGGGACTGTAAAATGGTACAACCACTGTGGAAAATGGCATGTCATATCCTTAAAAAGTTAGAAATAGAAATATCATTTGATCCATCAATCCTACTACTAGGTATACATCCTAGAGAAATGAGTGATGACACAGATATATCCACACCCATGTTCACAGCAGTATTCACAACAGCAAAAAGATGGAAACAACCTAAGTGTACATCAATGGATGAATGGATAATCAACCTATGGTACATACATAGAGGAATATTGTGCAATGTTAAAGAATAATGAAGAATTCATGAAACACCTCATAATATGGCTGAACCTAGAGAACATTATATTGATTGAAATAAGTCAATCCCAAAAGGACAAATATTGTATGAGACTACTATTATAAAAAGTCAAGAAAAGGTTTACATACAGAAAGAATACAAACAAATCTGTCCTGGAAGATATGCAGCCAGAAAACTCCTTGGAAGTGAGAACAGCTAGACTTTGTCTCACCTACTTTGGTTATGTTGTCAGAAGGGACCAGTTCCTGGAGAAGGATATCATGCTTGGTAAAGGGGAGGGTCAGTGAAAAATGTGAAAACCCTCAATGAGATGGATTGACACAGTGGCTGCCGTGATGGGCTCAAGCATAGCAAGGACTGTGAGGATGGTGCAGCATCAGGCAGTGTTTGGTTCTGTTGTACACTGGGTTGGTATGAGTTGGAAATGATTCAATAGCAACTAACAACAACAAGAATGGGAGGAGAGGGAAGAGAAAATCACTTATACTTAATACTTGTATAGATAATATACAAATATTAACTTGGGTGAAGGAAAGGCAATATACAATAAGGAGGAGATCAGCACAATATCAATAAGGTAAAGGAAGACACTGAGAGGTGCACAAGAGTTACAGACAACATGAGTCAACTTCGACTCACAGTGACCCCTCCTTGGGATTCCAAGGTGGTATCTTTATGGAAGTAGATTGCCCAGTCTTCCTTCCAAGGAGTGGCTGGTGGGTTTGAACTGCCAGCCTTCTGGTTAGGAGTCAAATGTCTTAGGCACTACACCACTAGAGTTCCCACAGACAACAAAGACATACACAACCATGCAATATTAGTGATAACAAACAATAATCTAAGAGAAGATTCATAGGCAGACATGCAAGCTAAGTTATAGGTAAGTGAACAGGACTACATCCACAACTATATACAGAGGGTGTATGTGTGTGTGTATATATATATATATATATGGCAGAGGGTATTTCCACATATGAATTTTTATATGCTATACATCCAGAGACCTTAGGGAATGAGTCACTGGGCTTTGGGCCTTATGGCCACTAAACCCCCAATTGGCATGCATAGTTCACAAAGAAAGTGTTCTACATCCTACTATAGTGAGTAGCAACTGGGATCTTAAAAGCTAGTGATTGAGTGGCCATCTAAGATGAAACTATTGGTCTCTCCCCATCTAGAGAAAAGAAGAGTGAAGAAAATCAAAGACTCAAGGAAACAATTACTCCAAAGGACCAATGGACCGTGTGAATTAACCTCCATTACCTTGAGACAAGAAGAACCAGGTGGTGCCTGGGTACCACTACTGACCAACCTGATCAAGACCACAGAAGGCTCTGGACAGAATGGGAGAATAATACAGAACAAAACTGAAAATCATAAAAAAGACCAGACTTACTGGTCTGATAGATACTGGTAGAACCCTCAAGACTGTGTCCCTTAGACATCCTTCAAAGCTGGAGCTAAACCCACCCCCAGGGATCACCTTGCAGCCAAACAATAGAAAGCCCTATAAAGTGAGCAATGACATTAGTGTAGAATGTACTCCTCAGAACAATTTAACCATACGAGACCAAAAGGGTTGACAGTGATAGCTGGGCACCACCTAATTCTTCTGGTCTCATGGTCATATAGGCTGAGGATCGCATGGTCTACCAGTCCCTTGAACTGATTGTTTCTATGCATTTTTTGTTTTCTTCATTCTTCTTTGCCCTGGACAACCCACTGTTGCATCTATATGGCCACTTGCAAGCTTTTAAGATCCCAGTCACTACTTACCAAAGTAGGATGTGGAACAATGTCTTTGTGAAGTATGTTATATCAGTTGGCCTCGATGTCCCCTGTGACCATGGTCCCGAGCCCACATGTCCAAATACTTGTTACCTCCAGGTAGCTGGCTGTGGCCAAGAAGTCACCACAACTTTGTCCCTTATCAGTTCTACTATACACCTGGACAGTCTTGCAGCAATACAAATAGGCTTGTAGAAACACAGTCTGCCAACCCTATACATTGTCATGGGAGCACTACTCCCTGCCTAGACATACCTGATCATTCAGCCTGTGAACCCATCTGTCCATCCATAGATCAATGCTTGTTGTCACTGACAACACAGTACTGTATATGCAAACGGTTCATCTTTGGTGTCTGTACCTCCCATGTACATCTCTATGTCTTGCTCTTCCTCAGTGCCACCATACTGATCACTCACATTTGGTACATTGCTCTTCCCCTCACCCAAATCAATACTTGTCTCTATCTATCTATCAGTATTCTCTTCCCTCCCCTCCTACCCCTGGTAACCAACAAAGAAAGTTTCCTTCCATATATAAACCTTTCTTTGACTTTTTACAATAATGAACTAATACAATATTTGTCCTTCTGTGAGTGACTTATTTTACTCAGCATAATGTCCTCCAAGTTCACCCATGTTATGTGGTGTTTTGTAGATTCTACATTGTTTTTTAGTGTTCTGTAGTATTCCACTGAGTGTATGTACCATAGTTTGGTTATCCATTCTTCTGTTGATGGGCACCTACATTGTTTCCTCTTTTTGCTATTGTAAATAGTGCTGTGATGAACATGGGTGTGTGTATATCTGTTCTTGTCCTGGCTCTCACTTCTTTAGGATATATACCTAGTAATGGGATTGCTGAGTCAAATGGTATTTCTAATTCCAGCTTTTTAAGGAATCACCATACTGCTTTCCACAGTGGTTGTATCATTTGACAGTCCCACCAGCAGTGTATGAGAGTCCTCTCCCAACATCCTTGCCAGCATTTGCTATTTTGTCTTGTTGAACTTTGCTATTAGTGCTGGGGCAAGACGTTATCTCATTGTTTTGATTTGCATCTCTCTAATGGCTAATGAGGAGCTCTGGTGGTGTAGTGCTTAAGGCATTTGACTGCTAACCAGAAGGCTGGTGGTTCAAACCCACCAGCCACTCCTCAGAAGGAAGATTGAGCAATCTACTTCCATAGTGATACTGCCTTGGAAACACAAGGAGGGGTCGCTATGAATTGGATCCTATGGCAGTGAGGTTTTTTTGTTTTTTTTTTCAATGGCTGATGATCATGAACATTTCTTCATGTATATGTTGGCCACCTGAATATCCTCTTTGGTGAAGTGTCTATTCATGTCTTCTCCCTGTTTTTTAATTTGTCATATTGTTGTTGTGGTGTTGGAGTTTTCTATAAATTTTAGCCATAAGTCCCTTGTTAGATATGTCATTGCCGAATTTTTTTTTTTTTTTTCCCAATCTGTAGGTTCTCTTTTACTCTTCTGGAGTCTTTTGAAACACATAAAAATTTAATTTTTAGGAGGTCCCATTCATCTAGTTTATTTTTTGCTGTTTGTGCATTTTGGATTGTGCTTGATAGTCTATTTATGCCATAATTTGTTGTTGTTGTTATGTGCCATCGAATTGGACCCAACTCATAGCGTCCCCTCCTTGGATTTCTAAGGCAGTATCACTGCAGAATGTCATAAATTAGGGTCCCTAAATTTGCCCCTATTTTTTCCTTGAGAAACTTTACAATTTTAGGTTTTTCATTTAAGTCTTCGATCCATCTGGAGTTAGTTTTTGTGCATGATGTGAGATACAGACCTTGTTTCATTTTCCTGCAAATGAATATCCAATTTTGCCAGCACCATTTGTTAAAGAGACCATCTCTTCCCCATTCAATGGATTTCAGGCCTTCATCAAAAATCGGTTGACCATAAGTCGATGGATCTATTTCTGGGTTCTCAATTCTATTCCACTGGTCTATGTGTCTGTTGTTGTACAAATACCAGGCTCTTTTGACTACTGTGACTGTATAGTAGGTTTTGAGATCCGGGAATATGAGATATCTTACTTTGTTCTTCAATAGTGCTTTGCTTATCCAAGGTCTCAAAAGAGCAAAGATATCTCTTAATCAGTAGATAAATATCCAATGAACTATAAAATGATACCAAATGGCATCCACCAAAACAACAGGGTGCCAGTAAACTGTACAATCTCTCTCTCCATCTAGGAGTTACAAACAAGACTGCTTCTTCTTGGTGTTTTAGGACAGTTTATATTGGGGAAGAGAATGATATGTTGGATTTCCTTAAGTAATGGATGGAAAAATAGATGTGAGTGTATTACTACCCCCAGATAAATGTACACATTAATACAAGAAATGATGAAGTCAAGTTTGACACAGCTTATTTTTAATTTAACTATTCTGTTTATTCTCTTCTTCATTTCATGAAGGATTTTTTGTTATGGTTGTTAGTTGCTGTTGAATTGACTGCCACACATGTGCAGAGTAGAACTTCTCCATAGGGTTATCAAGGCTGTGACCTTTAAGAAGCAGATCTCCAGGCCTGTCTTCTGAGGTACCTCTGGGTGCGTTCAAACTGCCAATCTTTCAGCTGGGAGTTGAGTGCTTAATCTTTTGTGGCATCCAAGGACTCCCAAAAAGATTTAAAGCTGAATCATTTAAGCCTCTTACTTTCTAGATTTGGTACTTTTCAGTCCTATTTTCAGGCAACCCACAAAGTCCTTCCTTTCATCTCTTACGTGGATCTATACATCATTTATGTATCAAGGTCCTTTACTATTTCACTTTGGCCTAATCAACTTCTCTATTAGGGAAGCAAACAGAAGATTTAGCCCCACCCCCAGATTCAAAGGAAAGGGAGATCGACTTCACATCCTCATGGGAGGAATGGCAAAGGACAGGCAACTCTGTGTTCAAACTCCCATAGCCCACTTCTGGCCATAATTTTACACTCCCCCAACAAACAAAAATGCTTATCCCCTCCCAAGATCCCCGGAAGTCTCATTTAATTTTGGCATCAGGCTCCAGCTCAAGTTCCGAATCTCATCACCTAAATCAGGCCCAGGTGCAGATGAGTCTCTTCAGGGTTCCTTCCTCTCCTAAGGGTGTTCTCTTTAGCTAAAGCATTAAATTAAGTACATTGTCTACTTTTCACATGGCCATCTGCAACAGCATCACCAGACTTTTCATGTCTACATAACAATGTTTCCTTTCCTTCTTCTTCCAATTACATTTTACCTCACTTTCCTTCAAACTCTCACTGAAAGAAAACCTCCTCAATATTCATCAGGTTTCTGAATACCACCTGTCTCAAAATAAACACCCATGTTTTAGGTTTTGTTATACCAGAATCCCATTTCCAAGTGTCAAATTCTGTTCTCCTCATATATTGTTGCACTCTAAATCCCACTGGCTTAATACAAATATTTTATTTTGCTCATCATGATTTTGGAGTCGGGATTTTTTTTTTTTTTTTTTTAAACAAAGCTCAGTTAGGTAGTTCTCCCTAGATTGTTACTTTAATAACAACAGTTATATAACTGAAATAACATTTAGTTGCAGTCTGATGGGGAATGGGGCTGCAGTCATTTCAAAGTTCAATTAGGCTGATAGACTCTGGTGTTCCTGGGAGCTCAGCCAGAACAGTTGCCCAGAACCCAATCACATGGATTCTCCCTGTGGCTTGGGCTCCTAGTAGCATGGTGACAGGTTTCTGAGAGAAACTGAGTAGCCTTTATGCCTCAGCCTCAGAAGTCATACAGCATTACTTCTGGACATCAGGGAAAAAAAAAAAAAAAAATCAGAAGGCTGCTCAGATAAGGGACAGTGATATAGACTCAACCACTCCATGGGCAAAAACTGAAGAATTTGAAGTCTTTTTTTAAAAAAAAAAAACTTTCACAGTAACTTTAATAAATTTGTCCTTTGAAGTACTCTATTTATATTGCAAACTCACAAAAACGAAATATATATAGCATCATATACATTTGAGAATGACATAGAAAGAAAAATCAAAAAAAAGGAAGAGAAGGAGAGAGAGGGAAAAGTGAAGATGAAAAAGGTGAGAAGAGGGGAAGAAAACATCATGAAATAAAAAATTTGGTTTTAGTATTTTAAACCTGGGCTTATTTTCACTAACTTACTTTCTCGTTAACTCCCTCTCCTCTCAAGCTAATAGTGAGAAATACTCCTAGAAAAATTTAAAAAACAAAACCCCAAACAAACTTTGGATACCAGGTTCAAAGCACTTCCTAAATAAATACAAAGAGTTAATCGGCTCAATTGGAAATCCAATTGAAAAGAAAAAGAAATAAAAATTTATTGAATGTCAAAATTGTGCTATTATTTTATACATAATGTTAATATAAGGATAGCAAAGAATAATTCACATAATAAATATTTCTATTTTTTAGTTTTTTTTTTTCAGAAGACGGCATACGAGATGTCGAGCAGTGACTGGAGTTCAGACGTGTGCTTTTCTAATCAGTACAATAGTTGAGTATCAGTAAAGTAGGATAAAACAGAGCTATTATCATAAACATTGAATTAACCTTCCAAGGAGATGATGACCTTTTACCCAGAGTCTACTTTATCCACTTGAACAGAGGTCTGCTTTTCATCAGTGAAAAGAAGTGATGTGACACTTCTTGTCACAAAGACACCGTGACAAGTGTCTTTGTTAGATTCAAATGTTATCTTAATGTTATATATATTCTATTTAAAGGGCAATGATCACTTTCTTCTCAGAATTTGTGAGAAACATGACTCTCTTTTATGGTTATACTTTTCTTATGAAAATAACATGGATGAAAGATAAGTCTATGAGGGTCCTGGTTTAACAAAAGACATGAGACTATCTGTAACACATCAGTTATATATATATATATATATATATATATAAAATCTTTAGTAAATTTTATGTCACTGATTTGAATCCATGGCACCTTCAGAAGTAATATTTCGAGAGTCACTGAATTAACTCAATTTCAAATATTGATTTGTGTACAGAACATTCATCTTCCAATTTCCTTATGTGAATTGAGTCATTTGCAAACTGAATCTGGAAATTGAGAACAAAATACAAATTTTCCATCTTGTTCAGAGGGAATGATGGTACGTCCTCCAACCCCTTTCCTCTATTGTGTTAACAGGTGATGGACAGTGGCTTTCTCACCTCTACATGGGGATAGAAGGCTTTTCTCTGTGGATTAAAACAGTCTGCTTCTGAGGCATGGAGGAGAGATTTACTTGATTATGTCATAAGGCCTCCTAATGAAAAGATTTCAGTCAGAGGATAAGATCTTTATGAAGTGCTTGTGTACATTTGAACTTTAGTAACCAAACTTATGGGTTGCCATAGCAACAAGTAATAGAAAATCTTATTAAAAACAATTTTTTAAAATTTAGGACAACTAGATTACACAACTGTAGTAAACAAATTACTGCTTAGTACTGTTATGCAGCATTATTGATGTAACCCAAACTAAACCCATTGCCATTGAGTTGATTCCGACTCAGAGTAACCCTATAAGATAGAGTAAAATTGTCTCATAGGGTTTCCAGGGCTGTTTAAGGAAGCAGATTGCCACATCTTTCTCCCATAGAGCAAGTTGGTGGGTTTGAACTACTGACCTTCTGGTTAGCAGCTGAGCACTTAGGCACTGTACCACCAGGGCTCCTGATTAGTAGGTTAGCTGGGTATTATTTATTTACTCTTCACAATAGTCCCACAAGACAAATAGTGTTTTCATTTTTTATAGCTGAGAAAACTGAGGTTACCTAGTGTAAGACTATAAAATATGAAGAAAATCTAGATCTGCCTGACTCCAAGTCTTCTTTCCCTTATGAAACAATGTTCAATTCTATGACAAAATAACGTATAAACAAACAAACAAACAGAAAGTACATAGATAACAAAAATGTGTCTCTAAGTTAGAAGAGCTCAAGTTTTATTAGCTATAGAGTAAGAATATTAATCTTATTATAATATGCAATTTACAAATTGTATATTATGTTATAACCTCATTAATGCTTAAAAGTAAAAATACTTTAAGAAGTAACGACAGTATTCTGAAGGCCTTACAAGGGTACATTATTTAGTCTCATAGTTTATGCTTCTTTATTCCTCTCTCCCTCCCTATCTTCTTGCCCTACTTTCTCTAATTCTCCTATTCTGTGTAGTCTTTGCATGGTATTACTGAGATCATCTTTTGAAATTACTTTCAATTGATGTTCTCAAAAGATTTCTCTTATTGGAAGATAAAACTGAAAAACAGGGGAAAGTATTTTCCATTGTTTCCAAGGTAAAGCATAGCTTCCTTTCTCCTAATACATTTGACACATATATATTCGATGCCTTTAATTGTAGGTACTAGAAGTTATCTTTCATAGACTCTACCCTCATAAAAATACATTAAAATTTCCTAAGTCAACATCTAAGTCACAGGACTTATGTCTCTGGGGAAAAATGTATGACATATTCCCATACAATTTTGAGATCTTTTTACAGAACACATACACATCATCTTCTTTGGCAGTTTTGTGTTATTAATTTTCAAATGAATCTGTCTTATTTTCACTTTCATAGAAAAATCTTTAACCTACGCAAAAATAACTGAATATCCATTTATGGCAGGGGAAGATAATAGGATTTCTTACATGCCAAAAAATTATCTGGTAAATTCTTAATCATTGTTCCTTCATTTTAATTTGCTTATAAAAATAAGTTTATATATTACCTAAATTGATCTTAGGTCCTAGTTCTTATTAATAAGTAGCAACATAAACATTATTAGCTGATTAGTAGAGTTTCAAAAATAAGAATGATTTAAAAAAATCATAGGCTTTTTCCTTCTTTATAGTTGTTTTATTAAATAATTTTGGCTTACCTTTGACTAGCTTGCTTTGTGTTTAGGGGTTTTATTGTATCTGCTAGTCAATGAGCCCCCAAGAGGCTCATTCTCTCCAGAAAAGACAACAATCAATAATAAGGCTTTGGCAAGAAAATGATTAATTTTAAAAATGTGGCATTGAGTTATTCTGCTAGTAAATGTTAAATATCTTCTATACCTGTATTTACTCACCCACAAGTCCTAGAAGAATGTAGCCAACAATGAAAAATAAGAAGATTATGCAGCATAGAACATCTGTACAAGTCCTAAAGGCAAAAAGGAATAAAGAATTAAAAGGGAATCCAAAATGACTTCTTCTTTACTGCAAATAATACAGGAAGAGGAAAATAAGTAATAATAATTATAGTGAGATGTGATTTGTATTCATTAATCATGACAGACTAGAGGTATTACTACAATGCAAGACTTCAGCAGGATTGGAATGATCAAGTTTCCATGACTAAAGAAATGCTTCCAGAATTCTTAGTATATTATGCTCTTTTCATTCTTTATTTGTAAAATGTTTTTAGAGATTACAGTGTGCCAACATCAAATGGCTTTTTCAAAAATTTGAAATTGTAATTTAAGCTATTTGATTTTATGATTTTTCTCATCATGTCTTGCCAACACATGATATAATGAAAAACAGGCATTTTCTCCTCCTCCTTTTTTCTAGTTTCTTTCTACCTACACCTTTTAAAGGTACCTTTTAAAGGATGGTTCCTGGGTAGTACAAGCAGATAATGTGCTCAGCTGCTAACAAAAATTTGGAGTTTTGAGTCTATTTAGAGGTACCCAGAAGAAGGGGCTGATAATCTACTTTCAAAAACATTAGCCATGGAAAACCCTAGGATTATAGTTCTACTCTGACATACATGGAATCACAATATCATTGAATCAACTTGATAGTTTTTAAAATTATTATTAAAGAATTAACTATGTATATTTTCTATGAGGAGCAGAGTTGCAACCATCCTTCCAACAGTATATATAAAGGAATAAAAAATAAACTGCCTCAAAACTGTATTGTTCCAGCTAATGTCAGTCAGATATTGCCAAAATAATGTAGAGAAACATTGACTCATGCGAGCTAGGATCTAGAAGAGATATTCATGGTGTTTCATTTACAGTATTTCTTATTCTCAGTATCTCATTCCACTTATAAGTGGTCTGGAAGGCCAAAGCTGTCTTCCAGTGAGATTGTCTTAATTGACAAATAATACTCTCATTCTATATTTCAAACTTAATGAAGAACCTATTAGTAAAGAAGGTGATCAACTCATGTGACAGGATTAAAATTATACGTGAGAAATAATTTTCATAGCAAACAATTCTGCTTGCTCTTGAGGACAGATGGATATATATTGACCTTTTAGCACAGCAGGCTTAAGTTATACACTTTTTTCATGGTGGTAGTGGTGGTAGTAATAGTAGTAGTGAATAATAATTGCATAGTAACAGATGCACTGATATCTTTCATTGGTAAAGCCATGCTGTACTTTTACTTCCCTCATATACATAACTTTATGAGTTTCCTAAGATTACCTTAGGTGGGCTAACTTGCTTAAAGTTCATGAGAGAAGTACTTACAGAAGCAGGCAAAAATCTATGTCTCCAATTGCAACATTTCTCACTTTTTAGTTAATATGGTTACAATTTTCTTAAAGATTCACAATAGCTATATCTAAAAATAATCACACACACACAAACACACACACACACATCCCGATTATTCTTTACCTCACAATAGGAAGTGGGTCTTTAATACAGAAAGTTAATAAAGGCAAATTGAGAAACAAACTAACATTTATTTGTATTCAAATTCAATCCAGGATTCACTTCTGGTAAAATGGAGGAACAGGCAGAGAAGCTACAGGGACCCTCTTCAACGGAGAAAAGAGAAACTAATTGACAGAGATAGAGAATGTAGTTCTGGAGCCATGAGCTTTGAAAGGAAATATACATAAGTGGATTAGGCACCAAGTAGTGGAAGAACCTGAATGAAAACAGTGAGTACAAAGATGGACAGAGCTGCCGACTGTCAGGTACTTTGATGGCACAAACAGCCTAAATATTTCCAGGTGATGTTGGGACCTGAGAATTGACCTAAAGATCAGCCTTTGTCACCAAGGGCTGCAGGGACAACTGTGCTGGTGGACGATGACTAAGAAGGGAAACAGCAAAAAGGGAGACAATCTGAGCTGTGGATTTTTGGCAGTTAGGAGGGTGAAGCCATGTTGATTGTTTACAAGCAGCAGCCATTTTGGATATTTAAAGTGACCAAGGGCTCAGCCATTCTGAGTGTTTACAAGCAGTGGCCATTTTTGATGTTTAAAGTGATGGAGGTCACAACCATTTTGAATGTTTGCAAGAGGTGGCCATTTGGGTATTTAAGTTACACATTCTCATTTGGATTTCAGAAACCTAAGAATAGGCTCTGCTTGTCCAGGACAACAGGGACATATGGGAGACTGACAATAGGAAAGGAGACAGGTGGTGGGTGTATAAGTGCTGGCAGCTAGTGAATAGAGGAGCACAGTACCCTCCTTACTTAGATAACATCCTAGCAAAACAAAGAAAAAGAAAATCTTGAGAAAATCACTCCAACTTATAATCATCAATTAAATATAAACACAAAAATGTCACAATGTCTGGGAGACAATAGAGCATCACAGTCCACACAAAGAAACAAGATAAAGAAGGAGAAATAAGGGACCAGGATACAGATGCAGAACTCATCCCTAAGGAAGCAGCAGCATTGGAACTCCCTGATAAGGAGTTCAAAAGAATTATATTTAGTAATCTTCAACTGATTGAGAGACGGATCAAGGAAAACACTGACCAAATTTAGGAAAACACAGAGAAAACCTTAGAACAATTTCCAAAGACAATAGAAGAACAAAATGACAAAATAAATGAAAAAATTAGAAATGATACAAAATCTACAGATAGAAATACAGAAGATTAATACTAAATTTTCAGAAACAGATAATACATTGACTGTGCAAAGGAGTAGAATTGAATCAAGGGAAGACAGAGATTGAAGACAAATACCTGAATACTTCTTTGGAAAGGGATAAATCAGAAGAAGATTCAAAACAAAATGAAGAAATCCTAAGGTTCATGTGGAATACCATCAAAGGAATAACCTATGTGTCATTGGAATTCCAGAACAGGAAGAGAAAAAGAAAACCACAGAGAAAATTGTCGAAGATTTGTTGGAAGAGAATTTCCCTGGTATAATGAAAGATGAGAATAAGAATATTCAAGATGTCCAACTGAACCCTAAACAGGATAGGCCCCAAAAGAAAATCACCAAGACATATCATTGTCAAACTCACCAAAACCAAAGACAAATAAAAAATCTTGAAAGCAGCATGGGAAAAACAAAAAGCTACCTACAACAGGCAACCAATAAGCTCAGATTTCTCAGAAGAAACCATGCAGGTAAGAAGACAATGGGATGGTATATATAAAACCCTGAAAAAAAAAATTCCATCCAAGAATTGTATACACAGCAAAATTGTTCCTCATATATGATGGTGAAATCAGGACATTTCCAGATAAGCAGAAATGAAAGGAACTTGTTAAAACCAGACCAACCTTACAAGAGATGCTGAAGGCAGTCCTTTGGACAGAGAACCATCAACAGCAAACAATAATTGACCATTAACACACATGATGACATAATCCAGAAACCAATCCAGTTATGGAAGTATCCAACATAAATAAGCCTAAAAAATTTATGAACAGGGAACTATAGAGGTATCAACTGACAAATTAGGACAACTACAAACCAAAAAGAGGGAAAAAATGGTGTAGTTACAAACCTTCTAAATGGTAGGGAAGTCAAGACAACAGCAAGATAGAATGGATTGTTCTAAATTTGGGAAGAAAACTATAAATCACAGTGTAACCTCAAAGAAAAATGATACATCTTCATCTCAAAATAAAAAAGAGGAAAAGTACAAATACTTAGCAAGTACTAAAACAAAAGCAATGAAGAAAGTGATAACAAATTAATAAACAAAATGAGCTCAGCCCAGAAAATCATATGGAACAAAGAAATCAGCAACACCATGAAAAAGCACATAACAAAATGACAGCAAATTTATACTTGTTGATAATTACACTGAATGTCAATGGATTACATGTGCCACTCAAGTGACAGAGAGGACTGGATAAGAATATATAACCCATCAATATGCTGTCTACAAGAGACACACCTTAGAGACAAAGACAAAAACAGACTAAAAATCAAAGGTTGGAAAAAGATAAATCAAGCAAACGGCAACCATAAAAGAGCAGGATTGGCAAGATTAATTTCTGATCAAATTGTCTTTAAGACAAAAACCACCCTAAGAGACAAGGAAGGACATTATATAATGATTAAAGTATCAATTGAACAAGAAGACATAACAATAATAAATATCTATGCACGCAATGAAAGAGCCCCAAAATACGTAAACCAAACTCTAACAGAATTAAAAAGACAAATAGACGACCCCCAGTCATACTTAGAGACTTTAATACATGATTTTCAATCACAGATAGAACAACTGTAAAGAAAGTCAGCAAAGACACAGAAGTACTAAACAATACCACCTACCAACTTGACAGTATAGACATCTACAAAGCACTTCACCCAACAACAGCACAATATACATTCTTTTCCAATGTACATGGAACATTCTCCAGGATAGACCATATGTTAGGCCAACAAAGCAAACCTCAGTAAATTTAAAAACATTGAAATACTGCAAAGTGTCTTCTCAGATCATAATGCTGTAAAATAAGAAATCAACAATAGGAAGATGAATGGGAAAAGAGCAAACACATGGAAACTGAACAACACCGTCTTTGAAAACAACTGGGTAATAGAAGAAATAAAAAATTTATTGAATCAAACAAGAATGAAAACACAACATACCACAATCTTTGGGACACAGCAAAAGGAGTGATCAGAGGCAAATTTGTAGCAATAAATGCACACGTCAAAAAAAGAAGAAAGAGCCAAAATTAACACCTTAACCCAACATCACCAACAATTAGAAAAAGAACAACCAATAAAGCCTACAGTCACCAGAAGAAAAGAAATAATAAAGATTCGAGAAGAAATCAATAAAACAGAAAGACAATAGAAAAAATCAACAAGACTAGAAGTTGGTTCTTTGAAAAGATTAATAAAATTGACAAACCACTGGCAAATTTAACAAAGGAAAAGAAGAAGAGAATACAAATAAAACTAATAACAAATGAGTT
>NW_006921835.1:5009469-5018679 GCF_000298275.1 Orycteropus afer afer
CTTGATACCAAAACCAGGCAAAGATATCACTCAAAAGGAAAACTACAGACTAATATCCCTCATGAATATAGATGCAAAAAATCTTCAACAAAATCCTAGCCAATAGCCTCCAACAATTTATCAAAAAAAGTAGTACATTATGGTCCAGTGGGGTTCATGCCAGGTATGCAATGAAAGGATGGTTCAACATTAGAAAAACAATCAATATCATCCATCACATAATCAAAACAAAGGACAAGAACAACATGATCATACCAGTTGATGCAGAAAAGGCATTTGATAAAATCCAACACCCATTTTTGATCAAAACTCTCAGCAAAATAGGAATAGAAGGGAAATTCCTCAACATAATAAAAGTCATATATACAAAATCAACAGCCAACATTATTCTCAATGGAGAGAGACTGAAACTATTCCCCTTGTGAACAGGAACAAAACAAGGATGCCCTCTATCACCACTTCTGTTCAACATTGTATTGGAAGTCCTAGCCAGGGCCATAAGGCAAGAAAGGGAAATCAAAGGCATCCAAATTGGTAAGAAGAAGTAAAACTATCTCCATTTGCTGATAATATGATCCTATACATAGAAAACCCAAGAGACTCAGTCAAGAAACTACTGGAACTAATTGAGAGATTTAACATGGATGCGGGATACAAGGTCAACATAGAGTTGGATTCCTCTATATCAGCAAAGAGATTGCTGAAAAGGAAATAAGGAAATCAATACAATTTACAATAGCTACCAAAAATAAAAAAATAAAATTGACTGCTAACCAGAAGACTGGCGGTTCAAAAACCCACCAGCCCTCCTCAGAAGGAAGATGGGGCAATCTACTTCCGTAGTGATACTGCTTCAGAAACCCAAGGAGGGGTTGCTAGGAGTCAGGTCCAACTCGACAGCACATAACAACAACAACAACAACACAAAAAATAAAATAAAATATTTGGAAATAAATCTCACTAGGGACACAAAAGACCTGTACAAAGAAAACTACAAATCACTACTCCAAGCAATCATAAGTGATCTAAATAAATGGAAGAACATACCATGCTCATAGATAGGAAGATTGAACATTGTGAAAACGTCAATACTACCAAAAGCAATCTATACATTCAATGCAATCCCAATCCAGATTCCATCAGCATTCTTCAAGGATATGGAGAAAACAATCACTAACTTTATATGGAAAGGAAAGAGATCTTGGATAAGCAAAGCACTATTGAAATAGAAGAACAAAGTAGGACATCTCACACTGCCAGATCTCAAAACCTACTATACAGCCACAGCAGTAAAAACAGCCTGGTACTGGTACAATGACAGACACATAGACCAGTGAACAGAATTGAGAACCCAGAAATAGATCCATTGATCTATGGTCAGCTGATCAATGGATCAGGGCTGAAATCCATTCTATGGGGAAGAGATAGTCTCTTTAACAAAGGGTGCTGGCAAAACTGGATATCCATTTGCAGATAAATGAAACAAGATCCATACCGCATGCCATACACAAAAACTAACTCCAGATGGATCAAAGACTTAAACGTGAAACCTGAAACCATAAAGTTCCTCAAGGAAAAAATAGGGGCAAATTTAGGGGCCCTAATTTATGGTATGAATAGACTGTCAAGCATAAGCTAAAATGCACAAACAGCTGAAGATAACTAGATGAATGGGCCTTCTAAAAATTAAATTTTTATGTGCTTTAAAAGACCTCCAAAAGAATAAAAAGAGAACCTACAGATAGGGAACAAATATTCGGCAATGACATATCTGACAAGGGACTTATCGCTAAAATTTATAGAAAACTGCAACATCTCAACAGCAAAAAGATTAACAATCCAATTAAAAAATGGGCAGAAGACAATGAGATACCATCTCATTCCAGAGCTAATGACAAAGTTCAACAAGACAGACAATAACAAATGCTGGCGAGGATGTAGAGAGATTGGGACTCTCATGAAACACTGGTGGTGGGGCTGTAAAATGATACAACCACTGTGGAAAACAGTATAGTGATTCTTTAAAAAGCTGGAATTAGAAATGCCATTGGACCCAGAAATCCCATTACTAGGTATATATCCTAAAGAAGTGAGAGCCAGGACAAGAACAGACATATGCACACCCATGTTCATTGTAGCACTAGTTACAATAGCAAAGAGATTTAAACAACCTAGGTGCCCAGCAATGACATATCTGACAAGGGAAAGTCAATTGCGAAGGAACTGTATCAAGTGCTGAGGAGCAAGGATATCTCCTTGAGGACTAAGGTGCGCCTGACACAAGCCATGATATTTCCAATCGCCTCGTATGCATGTGAAAGCTGGACAATGAATAAGGAAGACCGAAGAAGAGTTGATGCTTTTGAGTCATGGTGCTGGCGAAAAATGCTGAAAGTACCATGGACCGCAAAAAGAACTAACAGATCTGTCCTGGAGGAAGTGCAGCCAGAATGCTCCTTGGAAGCAAGAATGGCCAGACTTCGTCTCACCTATTTTGGTCATGTTGTCAGAAGGGACCATTCCCTGGAGAAGGATGTCATGCTTGGTGGGGTGGAGGGTCGACGAAAGAGAGGGAGGCCTTCAACAAGATGGATTGACACAGTGGCTGCGATGATGGGCTCAAGTATAGCAGGGATTGTGGGGCTGGTGCGGGATCAGACAGTGTTTCGTTCTGCTGTGCATGGGGTCGCTATGAGTTGGAAACGACTCCATGGCACTTAACAACAACAACAACAGGTGCCCAGCGATAGAAGAATGGATAACCAAACTATGGTGCAGTCACACAATGAAATACTATGCAACCCTGAAGAATAATGGATACGCAAAGCACCACATAACATGGATGAACTTGGAGGGCATTATGCTGAGTGAAATAAGTCAATCACAGAAGGACAAATATAGTACTGGTTCATTATTTTAAAAAGTTAAGGGAAGGTTTATATACAGAAGGAAACTTTGTTGGTTACCAAGGGTGGGAGAGGAGGGGAGGAAACTGCAAAAAAAGAGAAAAAAAATGCATCGACCCATGTCACTTCAGTTTTGTGCATTTCACTTTATTACATAAATTATATTTCAATAAAATGTATTTTAAAAGAATTCAGCCCAGGATTTTTTATTTGAGTTTAATAATTATAAGACTAAAAATAAAAAGAGAAGACAGCAGTTGGTCTACTTTTTTTTTTTTTTTTAACAACCATTAAAAGCTAAAACCTGCCTGGTTGTGAAAAGAGCATCTGTCTCCTGTAAATTCTGACACATCCTACTCAGGATCAGGTTCTCATCCTGTCAGAGCAATGCTTAAACAGTGAGACACTTAATAAGAAATGCCTTCAGGTAAAGGACAGAAAACTAGAACACTGGTGTGTTTCAATTAGAAATCTTGAAGTTGTCAAGAGCCTTGTGTGTAATCGTATCTACCAAGAAAAATGAGAGAGGGGTGTGATGAAGAGTACCAGCTGGGCAGCCATTCAGTAATTATGTATCTATAATGTTACGTGTTTCTATCTATATATTTACATGATATGTAGCACATACTGTCGTATCTGTTTATAATGGTATAATGTTTATATTGTTATTAAAAAAATAAAAACTCACTGCTGTCGAGTTGGATCCAATGCATAGCAACCTCTCCTTGGGTTTCCAATGTGGTATCACTATGGAAATAAATTCACCAATCTTCCTTCCAAGGAGTGGCTGGTGAGTTTGAACTGCCAGCCTTCTGGTTAGCAGTCAAATGCCTTACGCATTAATCCAACAAAGCTCCCTTATATTGTTATAATTTGTATGTTTATAATGTTATACAGTAAGCCCTGGTGTTTTACACTATGATTTGTCTTTCTTTTTGGTGCCAAGGACACCCAAAGCAGAGTCCACAATGTGATCGCACACCATTGTCACAGCAATCTCTCATCACAGTAGGATAGCATTTCTGAATAGTTCACACCAGGAGCTATTTGGGGATTTGGTTCTGGGATCAGGGGGGATAATGTATTCATGTTGGCTTTGATTTTTTGCAACTGCTCTAGAGGGAAAATAAAAAAAATCAAAACCCACTGCCATTAAGTTTTGCCATTTTGACTCATAGTGACCTTATAGAACTGCCCCATAGAGTTTTCAAGGCTGTAAATCTTTATGGAAACAGACTGCCTCAGCTTTCTCTTGTGGAGCAGGTGGTGGGTTCAAACACCACCTTTTGGTTAGCAGCCAAGCACTTTAATGACTGCACCACCAGAGCTTCTGCTTTAGAGAAAGTGTAGACTGAACCTCATGGCCAGACTGGTTAATTTTATCTTATTTAAATACAAAAGAATGTTGAACACACTGAAAGTTGTAAGTGGAGAATTCAAGAGTTTCAAAGAGTAGGAAATTTTTTTCTAAATGAAAGACTTACTTTTTCCTGAATTTCTTCCTGCAGTGATTTGATTCCCTTTGGTGTTTTAGAAATTTTATTTGAAAAACTGGTGTGTGTGTGTGTTATTTTAAAGTAATTACAATTACTTGCCATTTCTTCTATTAATTTATGTTTCTATTTCCTCAGACATATTCTCTCCAGGAAAACTAAACAAACAAACAATGTTTAGAAAACTACTGGGACATTGAACAAAATATGAAATATAGCTTAGACACCAATTTGTGAAGTAAGGTACATCGCAGAGGCTTATCATAAAACTTGAGGAGTTGAAGCATTATGTTTCTTTCTTTCGATTTCAGGACATCTGTCACAATCCTAAATATTTCCTAAGTAATTGATTATATATAAAACCAAGGATTCAGAGTTTGGATATATTTTAAGACTCCCATACAGCTATTAAGATACCATGGTGGAAAATCATTCTAAATCACATTCCAGGTAGAGGTCTGTTAGAGCTGCACTTTTACCTCATGTGGATTCATCTTCACTTTCATTATAAGCACTTAGAAGATTATACTAAGCTAAAAATGGGTTGTATCCACTGGGTCCCAGAAAGAATAGTCTTAGAGAAACGTGCCCCAACTCTCTCTCTCAACCTCTCTCAAATCCAATGTGTCATTTCTTTCAAAACAAGCTACTCATACCCATATTTATCAGAAAGCTTCTCAAAACTATTCAGATTGACTGCCTTGGATTAAAAATATTTTCAAAAATTAAACTACAAAACTTCAATTGCTACCTATATCTATTTTTCCAAATGACAATAATAGGAATAGGATCTCAATTATATATGTATTTGAAGATTTGCCTCTTCTCCTAACTCTAATTCACAAATACAGTATATCTGTTAGTCACCTAGACTCAAAATCTTGGGAGTTTCCTTTGACTTTCTTATCTTTTATATTCAATTGACAAGTTCATAAGACTCTTTCTCTCTGATGTGTCTTTCATTCACCCCTTCCTTTCTATTCCTGTTGCCTGAACTCAGTTCATATTCTCTTATCTTTTCTTCAGACTATTGCCATAGACTCTTAACTGGCTCCTACATGTACTCCCTGCCTGATCCAAATCATTCTGTACATCCCTGGTACTACTGATATGTGATCACATTACTTAAATGTTTAAAAAACTGCAGTGCCTCTCCACCACTTTTTAATAATACCCAAACATCTTAGTTTCATGTTTAAGACTCTACAAGTTCAACCTTTGTTGAAGCTCCAAACCATTTTTCTAGCTTTATCTGCCACTGCTTCACTCAATGCACTTCAGCCAACTTGGACTTCATTGAACATTCCTTGCTCTCTCCCTTGTCTACATTCAGGGTGGTCTGCTCATGGCACTTACAGATGCCTCTCTTGGATAATCATATGTCCCAATTTGCCAGGGTTTACACCTATTGTAAGGATATCTGGTGGCACAATGGCTAAAGCACTCAGCTGCTAACCAAAAGGTTGGTGGTTTGAACCCACCAGCTGCTCTGCAGGAAAAAGATGAGGGAGTCTGCTTATGAAAATATTAACAGCCTTCGAAAACCTACAGGGCAGTTCTACTGTGTCCTATAGGGTCACTATGAGTTGGAATAAGCATGATAGCAGTGGGTTTTGCTTCGTTTTTTCACTCCATTGTTCTGCAGTAACTATGAACAATATTCCCTTTCACTCTCCAAAATACCCAGTTGTGGCTCATATGTGCTAAAATACTATCCTTCAAATCAGTTCACATGTCCCCTCTTTCATAAAGTTTTCAACTAGAAGAGATTCATCTCATCTCTGTGGACCTAAAGAAATTTTGTTTGTTCATCTTTAAGGCAAGTACCTTCTATCTATTATAACCTAGACCAGGTGATGGTGGCAAACTATAGTCTGTGAACCAAATTGTACCTGTTTCTGTACAGTCTGTGAGCTAAGAATGGTTTCTATATTATTAAATAGTTGAACTAATCTACAGAATAAGTTTGTAACATCTGACGACTATACAAAATTCAAACTTCAGTGTCCATAGTAGTTTTTTTTGAAAACAGCTATACTCATTTGTTTACATAATATCTATGACTGCTTTTGCACTATTTGGTTGAGTTGAGCAATTGAAATAGAAACGATGTGGCCTAAAAAGCTTACATTATTTACTACCTAGCATTTTATAGAAGAAGTTTTCCAACCTCTGACACACTAATTTAACACAGTGTCTTGTGTGCTACAGACATTCAGTGAATCTCTGTTCCATGAATGATTAGCAAGACACACTTGTAACTGACAGGCTAATGCATCATAAGCAAATTCTGGTGAAAATCAAAGTGCTGTGTTTCAAATTTCTGATCATTTTGGAGGGTGCTATGTGGTGAATATGTTGTCTAGAAATTCAAGTTTTTGGTCAGGCTTAAGCATGCCACTTGGACATTACTCTCTCCAGTAAAATTAATCACTAGTAAAAGCATTAGATTCAGGTAATAAGAGAATTTTACCTGACCATCACATATTTAGTTCCACACTAGTTCTTATACTCCAACAACTGTCATTCTGCTTCCTTTTCAGGGACAGCTTTCTACTTTCATTCAGAAATAAATTCATTTATTAGTTTTTTGCTTTGTGACAGATGAAATTCCAATGATACCAACCATTCTGAAAGGCCATTAATATCATGCATTGGAGCAAGAACGGAAGGCCTAAAATACATTATTCTCTGACAGGTCATCCATTCATGCCTAATGAGTCAGTTTAGGGACTGTCCACTGTCTCTAACTAAAGCTGGATGCTGAATTCTCATTCAAAAGTTCTTAGTGTCACTTGGGTACATCTATCTACAATATAGCTGAATTTATAACCCAAGGTCTATAAATGTTACTCCTCTGTGGTTCTACTGGTACCTGAATGATACCATTAAGTCATCTGTTACCTCTCAGATTCTTGCCTTAAAAGTCTGTTCCAGGAAATGAATGTTTTGTTTTCCAGAGGCTCTGCTAAAGGACCATACATTATGGGGCCATCTTTCAAGCTTCCCTGAGATACACTTCCCAAATTACAGAATGTCCTGTCGTCTGAGATTGGACAGGTCATTGAATTAGTGAGCAGACTAAAAACATTTTGGGCTATTTGGGGGTAGAGTTCTATGTAAGTTAAAAAATACCTCCCCTCTATTTCCCCACTCTCCATTTATATATATAATGGAAAGTCTGCTGATTTTGTGAGAGAAGTATTCTCCAAAAGCTGATGTTCCAAGAAATTAGCCATATCCTTCCTCCTTGCTCCCACTTTCTCTTCTCTTTTCAAGAATATTGCCTAAAAGTTCACCATTGTTTTGGTCTCCAATTCATAGATTTAGATTATGATTTACCCCTTTAAAAATATTATTAAAGATGAGATTTTAGTAATAGACTAAGTCATGCTGACCATTTATGGAAGTATAATAAGGGGTTAAAGAGTATCTTGAGCATATATCCTGTTATTAAAATCAGAAATTTAATAGGAAGCCACAAATGAGCTTTCAATTACATGAACTTGTATTTTCAGGTGTTCAATCTGAATGCAAGTTTTCCAAGTCTTCCAAAAAAATTTAAAGATGATCTGACAATTACTTTTACCTTAGAACATAATTTTGGCATCCATACATTAAGAAAGAAGAGCTAGTTTTTGTGAGTTTTTTCTAAGAAGTACATTTCCAATTGTAGCTGAAAATTAAAAGATAACTTGATAGCCTAAGAAATGTATAACGATTTCAATGTTATTGTTGTGTGTGATCAAGTGGATTCTGATTCATAGCAACCTAATTGGCACAGAACTGCCCCATGTCCTTCATCTTTATTAGATCATTATGAGACAAAGAACTTAATTTGGTCTTTGTCTTTGGTTCCTGAAAGAGGTTGTGGTTGTTACATGCCATCAAATTGGTTCTGACTCATAGTGACTCCATGCACAGTGGAACTAAATGTGGCCCAGTCCTTCACTATCCTCCGAATCATTGATGTCTGAGCCCATTTTTACAGCCATTGTGCCCTGTGTGTCTCTTAGTTTGTAGCCTTTCTGGTTGTAATATACGGATAACTAAAAGTATAGATATTGTTGTTGTGGTGTTAGGTGCCATCAAGTCATTTCCAACTCATAGCACCCTTTGTACAACAGAATTAAATGCTTCCCAATCCTACGCTATCCTCACAATCATTGCTATACTTGAACCCATTGTTGCAGCAGCTGTGTCAATCCATTTTGTTGAAGAATTTCCTCTTTTATCTGACCTTCCACTTTACCAAACATGATGTCTCTCTCCATCATGCAGTGAGGATCACTCTGGTTGTACTTCTTCCATGACAGATTTGTTTGTTCTTCCAATAGTATTCTTCACCAACACCACAATTCAAATGAATCAATTCTTCTTTAGTCCTTTTTATTCTTTGTCCAGCTTTCACATGCATATGAGGTGATTGAAAATACTATTACTTGAGGCTCACCTTAGTCCTCAAAGTGGCATCTTTGCTTTTTAATATTTTAAAGAAGTCTTTCCCAGCAGAATTGCCCAACACATCATTTGATTTTTTTTCTAATTTATTTTTTTCTTTTTTCAAATTTTTATTGTGATTTGAGTGAAAGTTAACACAGAAAATTCATTTTCTATACAGCAGTTCATACCTATTTTGTTTCATGACACTGACAGAAATTCCACATAATGTGACAGGTCTCTTCAATTGATTTTTTGACTGCTACTTCCATGGCCATTGATTGTGCATCCAAATAAAATGAAATTTTTGACAACTTCAATCTTTTCTCCATTTATTATGATGTTGTTTATTGAGCCAGTTGTGAGGGTTT
>NW_006921835.1:5019194-5042536 GCF_000298275.1 Orycteropus afer afer
TTTAAACAAATTAACAAAAAGGAGGGGTTGCTATGAGTCAGATCTGACTCAGCAGCAGTGAGTTTGGTTTTGGTTTGTGTATACACAAACATATATAATACACACACACACAGAAACTTGTGAGAGCCAGACTTCACAATGAGAGCCAGCAAGGGCTTATACCTGTGTATATTAGTAGTATGAAGGGCAGAATTCTTCTAATGTGTGAAGACTGATCCAGCCTTGGGTGGCTGGGCTCAGAGAGAGTGCCACTTTGGCTGATTGCAATGAGGATTAAGAAGTCAGAAGGTGAGCACTGGATCCATTTTCAGGTGAGAATTGGATTTATATTGATCTTTACAGCATGTTTAGCAATAAAAGTGGGATTTGTCCACTAGGCTTCTTGCTTATTAGTGCAATCATGTAAGATAATCATTGAATATTGTACCTGTTTTATTTAGTCCTTATGAATAATTGGGTTTTCAAAGCCCCGTCTGTCTTCTATGGTTATTATTTTTGTCTATACTGCTTTTATTTGGGTTTTCATTGTCTTGAAAGAGTGTCATTGACTTGTTGTGATGTATATTTTCTATTTGTAAAGGAGAAACGAAACCTATTTTTTATTGTTTTTACACAGAGGAGTTTAAGTGATGCCTATATAAATGCCTTTTTTTGTTTAAAATGGGGCAGGGTCAGGAAAAAAAATGGTTTTCTTATTTTATTCATTATCTTTGCAACACTTGTATGATATTCAAGAATTGGCCAGAGGGTGGAAACCACTCTGCAAATTGCTAGTAAAGTGAGAGCTAGATCATAATCTTTGTTCATATTACAGGAGACATCATAGACAAAAGGTACTACACAGGTCTATCTATCAAGAAGAGTCAGCTCTAAAACAGCTTTGGGGCATTAGGCCAAAGTTGTCAAGTAGGTTTATATGGGACATGTATCAGTTGGAATGTCCTCTATACCTCTTAGAAGGGACTGGAATCTTTTCTACATAGAAACACATAGTAGATGCTCAAAAATATGTATTGAATTGAGTGAACTTCTGAAAATTCTCATACCTTACATGGCTATTACAAGTTATGCTATTAAAATTTAAAGAGAAATGAAAACAGACTCATGACTCCTAAAATATATATTATAAATAGCTATCCTTAAACCTTGCATATTACAATGACAAGATCATTATTTGTTACTAGAAATTTAAATAAATAAATGAATAGATGATGTTGCCTACTGGTGATGGAAACCTTAGAAAACTGCATGCTCTTTGACAAAATAATTTCTTCTCTTGTAATTTATCCAATGGAAGTAACTATAGTAGTATCAAGAATTTATTTATAAGCATTTGAAGCACTGAACTGCTTATACTAAAGAAAAGTTGCCAACTACTTTTAGAATATTTAAATATATGAAAATACGTTGATGATGCATTATTGAATAAAAATTACATTATAGACTATGTTATGTGTAATATGATTATATTTAAGTGTGTGTGTGTGTTGGGAGCACTGGTGATGTAGTGCCTAAGGCATTTGACTGCTAACCAGAAGGCTGGTCTTCAAACCCACCAGCCACTCCTCAGAAGGAAGACTGGGCAATCTACTTCCACAGTGATACCACATCGGAAATCTAAGGAGGGGTCGCTATGAGTCAGATCTGACTCCGCAGCAGTGAGTTTGGTTTTAGTTTTTGATGTGTGTATATACACACACACACACACACACAGAGAAACCTGTGAGAGCCAGAACTTCACAAGACTGCATAGTTTTTCTAGGTCTTGCAAGTTTTCTGCCTTTGACAAGATGCAGTCTAACCACTTTTCTATCACTCTTTTAGGTGGAAAATATTCAACTCTTCCTTATCTGACAGGTTCTTTCTTTCTTACACAGGTTCTGGCTTTCTCAAGTTTTATTATACACACACACAAACACACATACAGTTTGTGATCACTATCTCTGATGACATGATTTTATGTGATTCTGTTTTTCTTAGCTTTTTCACAATGTCTACAATGTACACAATTTTTTAAAATATATATAACAGGAGTAATGATCTAAAACACCTAGACCGCATTTGACAACCATAAATGGATTGTGGGGTCCTCTCATTGTACTAATTTCTTTCTATCCCCTCAAATAAAATATATTTAAAAATTGGTGTTCTGCTCTTAGATTTATTTCTTGTTAACTGTTCTGGTTACCTAGTGCTGCTCTGGCAAGAATATATACCACAAATGGGATGGCCTTAATAAACAGGAGTTTATTCTTACAATTTGGAGGCTTTAAGTCCAAGTTCAGAGTGCCAAGGTCTAGGGGCTGGGTGAAAGCCCTTCAACCTTGGAGTCCAGCTTTGTCTCCTGCTCCCAGCCCATTGGAGCTAGAGGCTTTTCTTCACTCAGACAGCTGCTGCCTGCTGAGCCTGAGAAGCCCCAAGGTCAAGTAAAAAAGCACAGTCCCGATGTTACCAAACCACATGGCAGGCCATTAACTTAAGTCCATTGTAAGTCCCAAGGTCGGCAGAGCATAGCAGGCTGCTGAACAACGACAAGGCTACGTGCAGGGTCCAAACATGCCATAGGCTAGAGACCATTCCCAAGGCTTCTCCTTATATACAGGAAGCAGACCACATCCCAAAGGCAGCTCCTCAGCTGCTTGTGGTAGATCCCACCATGGAGTTGATTGCCAGTCTCATCATGGGGAATAACTACCACCAGCTGCCCAGCCACTCAAGCATGCCCAGCCAAGTTGACACACAAACATAACTACCACAGTAATTATTGGCTAAACTCAAAACACATTTTTTTTTCAAGTCTTTAAAACAAAAATAGTAAAAGTGTGTGAGGAAGAGAGAGATTGTTTTCTCATTAATCTTTCTTATTGCTTAAACATTCATAAGTGGGAGTTGAAGATAAAATAAGCATCCTTAAATGCCTCATTAAAACACCATACAAATCACACCTCTGTTTACTAATGATGTAATAACCTCACCAGCTGTATAAGATATAGAACCTCTAGCTCTTGCTCGAGGAGTTCTGGTAGCATAGTGCCTAAGGCATTTGACTGCTAACTGAAAAGCTGGCAGTTCAAATCCCCCAGCCACTCCTCAAAAGGAAAGCTGGACAATCTACTGCTGTAGTTATACCACCTCGGAAACCCAAGGAGGGATCAAGTTTGACTTGATGGCAGTGAGAGCTCTTGCTTGAAATACTGTATAAAATGTGAACAGACGTGGCCTTTAAGCTTTCATTAATCAAGTCTTTATGATTTGATATTATCTTGTTTGTCACTCATTTCCTTTATGTATATTTAGAGAATCTGAATAATAAAAACACCAATTGTTTTTCCTAAAAGAATATTTATTCAGTGGTAACCTCAGAACTTTGTGTTTAAAATTCTTATAATGTCCACATTAATACTTCAAAAGGTGTCCCTATAATCATGAGAGTGTTTCCAAAAGATGAGACAAAAATTTAGTTTCTAAAGTTAAGTTAGTAGTCCAATGACTTCAATTAAAAATATTTTTATATTTAAAGTCATTTAAACATTCATTACAGGAGGGAGCAAATTTAAAATAATTTTGGGTAAAATGACATAACAAGCTGGAAATAGTAGTTACCTCCAGGAAGAGAAACTGTGTGGCTGGGAAAGAGGTGAGGGAGACCTAACTTTTACAGTATATCCTTTTATAACATTTAAATTGTATTCCAGACATATATATTATCTAATCAGAAAGAATTAGTTTTTAAAACAGAAACTAATTTTATCATTGATTTGGCATTTCTTAGAAACAGAATTAATCTCAGAAAAAGTGTCAATTTTTAGCCTTCAAATTAACGCAGAAGGGAAAGAAATGAACTCACTGTAATAGGAATTAAACTATAAGCTATTGGATATAAGATCCTTAGGGTTATGTTGTTTTTTGTTGTTATGTGCCACCAAGTCGGACCTGACTCATAGCGACCCCTTCTTGGGTTTCCGAGATGGCATCACTAGGGAAGTAGATTGCCCAACCTTCCTTCCAAGGAGTGGCTGGTGGGTTTGAACCACCAGCCCTCTGGTTAGCAGTCAAGTGCCTTAGGCACGATGCTACTAGAGCTCCTAAGTGGAATCTCTTACTGGGATTACAGATTATTGCCCATCTGGCAATGCAGTTGGCTGCTAAAGCATTTAACTGCTAACCAAAAGGCTGGCAGTTCAAACCCACCAGCCCCTCCTCAGAAGGAAGGTTGGACAATCTACTTCCCTAGTGATATCATCTCAGAAACCCAAGAAGAGGTCACTATGCATCAGATCCGATTCAATGGCAGTGAGTTTGGTTTTGGTTTTGATTGAACAACGGAATTTAGGTTATTAATGACTAAAATTAGATAATCATAAAGCAAGGTTTCTCTTTCATTAACATTTTTAACTTGCTTGTTCTGACAGTTATTTCAGCTTCCAGAAGAAAATAATAAATGCAACATGATATATTTGGCATAGTAATATCAAGCATAATACTAGAATGCTATTGATAATCCTTTATTGTGAAATGGGAAGTTTTTACTGATTTTTGGAAGGAAAATAATATATTTGTGAAATGGTACAAAAAGGAATAGTGAGTTTTTATGGCTCATTGATAGCAAAGTAGTGTAAGTATTCAAAACACTTATTGAATGAATGGATGAAAGGATGAATGGAAGTGTTACTGAAATTTAGACACAAATATCTTGTAAACATTTAAAAAACATGTATAAAAATTCTTTTTTGCTTAGTTCTCAAACTCCAATTATTTGGTAGAACCTGAAGTCATATGTAAACTGCTTATTCTTTTCTGTAAATAGTTAACAATCTATTTGCTTATCACTTACTAGTTGGTTATCCAAACCAAACCAAAATCACTGCTGTCGAGTTGATTTCGACTCATAGCCACCCCTCCTTGGGTTTCCAAGGCAGTAACACTACGGACAGCACATAACAACAACAACACTACGGAAGTAGATTGCCCAACCTTCCTTCCGAGGAGTGGCTGGTGGGTTTGAAGCGCCAGCCTTCCGGTTAGCAATCAAATGCCTTAGGAACTAAAATCATTAGTAATGATAGGGTCAGTGTTGTTGTTATTATTATTATTATTTTTAAAGACTGAAAGTGTTTATAAGATAAAACTAAGTGTTCTCTAATGTTTTGATTTGAAATTGTTCAATTTATCCCCCAGGTAATCCAATTTAAATTTGAACCTAAGTAATGTATCAGTTGGGGATGGTACTCAGCTACAAATACCAGAAAACCTATACCAGAAAATAGTGGCTTAAATTCTGAAGATTTATTTGTTATATGCAACAACAAATCCTGCAATTGGCAGTCCTGAGCTGTTACTTCACTCTGTGATACCACCATAGGTCTGGGTCATTTCATCTTTCCGCCCCCTCTCCCCATTAGCTCCAGGTTTATACCTGAATCGCTATCTTCATTAAAGCTTCATCTTTTTTATTTAGGAAAGAAGGTTCCCCTAGCTGCCCTCTATTTTCACTCATTGGCCAGAGCTAACTTTCATGGCCATCCCTGGCTGGAAGGTAGTAAGGAAAACTGAGAATTTGGCCTTTCAGCCTCTATAATAGATGAAGCAGGAGAGAAGTTGTTTTGAGATGGATGTTAAATGAGACAAATTATAGAACGTGACACCCTTCTTATTGAGATTTATGTAAACAATCATAACAAATAATAAGATTTTCCTATTGTAATAATTTCTAGTCAACCTAAGTGAATTATGCCAAAGAATGTATGTTTATCTATGCAGCTATCAACATTAAATATTAAATATATTTTATATGATTTATAGACTTTAAAGTTAAACTTTGTAAGATTTAAAGTATATTCTAGATCTGATATTAATAACAGCAAAATAGTAAGTTGTTAAATCTGATCTCTGAATAATTTCATATTTCACATTCATATGGCTAAATAATCCTTGACATTCATGTGCAATGGACTGGTGTTTGCAATTTAAATCCAGCCATAGTAAATACATACAACTCCAATCAGCCAAACCTGAATATTGAAATACAGATTTTCCTAAAGTAACTACATACTTTTTTTTTTAAACATTAGACATCAAATTTATCACAAACCATACTAGCAAGTCTTTGTCATTTTAACAAATGTAAGATACTTGGAATAGCATCTTAATAGTAAATCTGAGAGTAATTAGGCAAATTTCTACTTAATTTTGTCCAAGAAGGGTAACTTTTTTTTCAACAAAGCACTATAATGCAACATGTATAATGCATCTCAGAGCCTACTACTATTCTTCCCTATCATTCTGAGATATAAATTCACAGGCAGCCAATATTTTCCAAGCTTTCCCCAAATGTAAGTCCTTTCTCCCTAGAAATTTTATCGATGCCTGTTTGTTAAGTGTTTAATATTTACTACTGTGGTGAGGTATGTGTGTGTGTGTGTTGTATGTGAATGTGTGTATGGATAGCAAGTGAAGCCTGGACTACTGGAGAAGGAGATATAAATTGGGGGGGGGGGGAAGAACACAATCCTACCCCTCAAAGACTATAATTTCATGATACAAAAGGAAAACACTTGAAAGATTAACATGAAAAGAATTAAGTTTAAAATGTAAAGGTAAAAATAAATAGTATAGGTAAGAAAGATCAAGATGGTTAGAGTGGAAAAAGCTAATTTTGTGTTAGAGCACTTGAGACAATTTATTATATGAGATAGGATTAAATGTTGAATTATATAGAAGATTCTGATGGGTGGTAAAGAGAGGTCCATTCTAGCCAAACAGAAAAATAAGAACAAAGGAACAAAATTAAGCACACGTGATGGAGATGAAATGAAAGCCAGACTGGACTGGTTAAAATTCTTGTTGGGTAGAAATGACAGAGCAGACTATATTAGTATTGTGGAATAACAACAACAAAAATCAACGTATTCATTTATTCTCCTGATATTTACTAGATATCCACAGTGAATATAATGGTGAACAACACAAACAAGATGGCTTCACTAAGGAAACTTACATTTTAGTGTAGGAAATAGGCAGTAAACAAGTGAAGGTAAGTCAATAAACTGATAACAGATTGTGTGGTAAGTACTAGGAAGGAAGTATAATACCATGAAAAGGAACAATAATAATCACCTGCCTCTACAGAATACACTCTGAAAAAGCAGTGGAGTAGTGTTTCAGGTGGAAGAAACATCAAGGACCTGAGCCCAAGTGAGATCAGGGTATTTCCTGAGAGCTAACAATTGGCCAGTAAAGGGAGAGAGCTGTACAGAGGGGGCAGGTACAATAGAACGATTATGAGTAGTCCTGTGTGTAGAGGAGTTTGGACTTGGTCTATCACTGTTTCAATATATGTTAAAGGACTTGACAGTTCATGACTCAATTTGATATCTATTATCTCATTTGGATCATTACAACAACCACATAAAGATGATTAGAGAGTTATTACTAAGATATCATTTTACAAATTAGATAATTCCTGACTATAATTTCAGTTCCTTTTCCATGAGAAGTTCTTGAATAGAGGAGTAACATAACAACAACAACAACAAAGCGATATTTGAGTTAGATTTATTTGGCACTGCAATGCACAGCAGATTGAGATAAAATGGGGTGGGGGTACTGTAGAAAGATGAGAATAGAGGAAATGAGGGCTGACCTAGGATGATGGCTACACAAAAGAGAATGGAACCCAGGCCAGTTCTGCTTCCTCAGTATCACCAACCTCTCAAGCACCATCTGTCTTCCTGGGTTGCTAGGATATTGGGAAGATAAATGCAACATCATAGGAAGCATTTATGGCTCCACAAAGACACCTAACAGACTGAATGGATGTGAATGAATTTCTCCCTAATGGTTTTAACCAGTGGGGAAAAAGAACACTCATGTATCATTTGAGAACTATAGCTTATGTTTATTTCTCCTAAGGTTTTCAAAGAACTCTGTTCTGTTTTTTTATCACATCAGTTTGATAAAAATGTATTTACTCTGAGCTTTTGGAAATCAAGGATCTTCTTTTTCAGTTTTCTGCTGTGAATGTGGTTATCTGGCATCTGTCTTTTCTGTGATGGACATAAAGGGTTGCATTATCTTTGTTTTCAGACTTTGAGGGCCACATCATAAGCCACTTGACCTTGAATGTTCCTGGGTCTAACTGGCCCTTATAAACAATACATGAAACAAGTTAGTTGAATCATGTTGTTTCTAGCTCTTGTCAACTATATACAAGTGGGCAAAGAAAGGACAGAGGACAAGGAAGGAAAGAGAATATTGACAATTGATAGCAAGACAAAGCCAAGAGATAAATAAATTGAAAAGGGAACTAAAGAGCAAAAAAGTGGAAGGAAGGTAGAGGGCTTCCGATGAACATCAGAACTATTAAGGCAAAGACTGAAAGGGAAAAGGGCAAGAGAAAGAAATCAGAGATAAACAAGATTTAAAAATATAGCAAAAGGACTGTTCCTGGTATAAGAAATGGAAAAACAGAGACCATAGAAGTTAATGAAGCTTACTGAAATTTGTTTGGGTCTGGAGAAAATCTAAAAAGACCTGCATATCCAATTATAAAAAACAGAATTTTATCCATGTGAGAAAGAAAGAAGATTAGGACATACATGATGGTTATTAAATTATTACCTTATTTATTATATGCCATTTTGAATTCATATTCAAATGAATCTAACAGTCAAATAGTAAAGTGTGTGCACTAGAGCAAAGTTCAAGGATATCTGGTTTTTGCATCCATGGTTTCCCTGCTTAAAACATTTATGTTGTTGTTGTTGTTGTTGTTATGTGCGCTTGAGTCGACCCGACTCAGCGACCCCTCCTTGGGTTTCCAAGGCAGTGTCTCTACGGAAGTAGATTGCCCAAACTTCCTTCCAAGGAGTGGCTGGTGGGTTTGAATCACCAGCCTTTTGGTTAGTAGTCAAGTGCCTTTAGCCACTATGCTACCAGAGCTCCCACAGTTAATACATATACCTGTTAATTGAAAAATTGGTGGATGGGGTCAACCCAGAAAGGCTTATTGATATACTGCTGCAAAACCAGTCACAGAAAGCCATATGGAGCACAGTTCTATTCTGACACACAAGGGGTTCATCAGGAGTCGGAATTCACTCATGAGTCAGCAATTTAAAAAAATTTTTTTTTGTAACAGGAAACATGTTAGCATAATCTTTCATACTTTAACGGACAAATTGTGTGAGGTCAGTGGTAGTTCATTATTAAAAGTGTGAAGATTTGCAAGCTGTCACCCTTGCTCTACCTTTCAGTAACTTGATAAATGTGCCAAAGTGTGTGGAGAAATGGCTCATCTTTAAATTTTGACTCTGGGGCAGCAGTAGCAACAGCTGAGATACCACCTAACAACTGAAGAAGGCCACAGTGAAATATGCTGGATACTTAAAGGAAATGAATTGTCCTTAATTAATGCAAGAATTTGGAACAGCAACTGGGACTCCTAAGACTTTCCTCTTAAGAAATCAACCTTACCAAATAACTATGACCCACTCCAACTCTTGATTGTCACTTCTGCTGAGTTCAGTTGCAGCTTTTCAGAATTTAGACCCCCAAATTAGATTTTAAATTAGTACAGAAAATTAATGCAATTGCTTCATTTTAGTTTGTGTTCACTGTTGAGCTTTCCCAGAAGAAGAAAGGTTACATTTTAAATGATTGAACCACAGCTATTTATCATTCTTCTCTGCCTCATCATGCTGCAGTCAGTAAGATACTCAAAATATAGTTTCTTCTCAAGCTGGCTTTTTCCTTGAGGATCACAGTCTGGGAATTTAGGTTTATCTACAGTTAACACCTGGCAACTCTCTTAACACCCCTTTACCTTAGCTTCCAGCATGAAGTTATTATTTCTATCTACAGCACAGGGTTAAAGGGTGGAAGATGAATTTGACGACATCTGTAAAGCATGTAGAAGTTCTCATTGTAAAGGATGAGCTAGGATTGTGTGCTCATGTGTGTTTAGAAAAACACAAGGAGAAGCATAAAACTGTAATTTGACATGGATTGCACTATAAATTACTACTAACATTAATATACATCCATGTGCAAATTAAAAAAAAAAATGTTTAGAGCCTAAAAAAGCTTGTACCAATCTATACAAACATTTTTCTTATATTTAAGATTTGAAATCTCCCAATCATATTTAATTATTAGTTTAATATTAGTTCTCACTTTAGTAGGCAGAATACTACACTATCTGATGCACAGTGTCCCATAAAACCATAACTATTAACCACTAACTACATCCTTGAAACCCTCTCCTATTTTGTCTTTCAGAAAACCTTTCTCATATGGGCATCCCCAACAACTCTTCTGCTCTCCAATTTTCATGGGCTGTTCTTTCATTGACTGTCTCTTAATATTGGCATAATCTCAGATTTCTCTTTTATTCACCTTATATTCCAACTCCATGTGCAAGTCTAAAGTTATTCCATCCACACTGTGGCTTTCAAGATTCTACCCACAACCTTTCTCCTCTATACCAGCTTCTTTGCACTCAAATGTACAAAACTGAATCCATTATATATTGCTCTCATTGTTGTTGTTGTCATGTGCTGTCCAGTCGGACCCGACTCATAGTGACCCCCTCCTTGGGTTTCTGAGGCAGTATCACTATGGAAGTAGATTGCCCCATCTTCCTTCCAAGGAGTGCCTGGTGGGTTTGAACCTCCAGCCTTCTGGTTAGCAGTCAAGTGCCTTAGGCACTATGCTACCAGAGCTCCTATTGTTCTCAGAGGCCCCCAAATTTCTCTCTTCTCTGTATCTACTTTTTAATCCATCACTACTCTTCCAGCCAAGCAAAAATTTCTGCCAGGCTTTAGTTCTCTCTCATCCTCCACATCCAGTTGATTGACAAGTTCTATAGATTCTTCATCCTAAAATGTTCTGTTTCTTCCTATCCAGTTTCACTCCTTCTGCCCTAGCTTGAAGCCTGATCATTTCTTATCTGAACTGATAAAACAGCCTCCAAACAGCCTCTCTGCCTTCACTCTTCCCCTTCTGAGCTATCATCCATACTTCATTAAATACAGAACTTGACATATAAATCCATTTGTCAAAATCATTTACAGTTCTCAATTGCTTACAAAACAAAATCCAAACTTCTTAGTAAGCTTAGAAACAAAATTAGTTTCTATCTTCCATCCACTCTCACAAACAATCAATGCACTATCAAATCTTATTGTTGTTGTTAGGTGCCATCGAGTCAGCTCTGACTCACAGCAACTGAATGAGAAGGAAACAATGCCAGTTCTGCACCATCCTCATAATCTTTGCTATGCTTGAGCCCATAATCACACCCACTGTGTCAATCCATCTTGCAGAGGATCTATCTCTTTTTTGCAGACTCTCAACATTACCAAACATGATATCCTTCTTCAGGGACACCCTTCTGACAACCTAACCAAGGTACATGACAAGAAGAATGGCCGTTCTCGCTTCTAAAGAGCATTCTAGATATCTTCTCCCAAGACAGATTTGTTTGTTCTAGCAGTCCATGGTGTTTTCAATTCAAATGTATCAATTCTTCTTCTATCTTCATTTTTTACTGTCCATATTTCACATGCCTATGAGGTGATTGAAAATACCAGGGTTTGAGTCAGGTGCACCTTAGTCTTCAAAGTGACATTTTTGCTCTTTAACACTTTAAAGAAGTCTTTTACAGCAGATTTGCTCAGTGCAATATGTCATCTGATTTCTTGACTGTTGCTTCCATTGGTGTTGACTATGGATCCAAGTAAAATGAAATCCCTGACAACTTCAATCTTTTCTCTGTTCATTGTAATGTTGCTAATTGGTCCAGTTGTAAGGATTTTTGTTTTCTTTATGTGGAAGTAAAATCCATACTGAAGGCAGCAGTCATTGATCTTCATCAATAAGTACTTCAAGTCATTTTCACTTTCAGCAATCCAGGTTGTGTCATCTGCATATCACATCTTGTTAATGAGTCTCCGTCCAATCCTAATGCCACATTCTTCTTCATATAGTTCAGCCTCTTGGATAATTTATTCAGCATACACATTGAATGAATATATGAAAAGACACAACTCTGATGCACACCATTCCTACTTTAAACCATATAGTATCCCTTTGTTCTGTTCAAATGACAGCCTCTTGGTCCATGTACAGGTTCCTTATGAGAACAATTAAGTGTCTGGAATTCCCGTTCTTTGCAATGTTATCCATAGTTTGTCATGATCTACACAGTTGACTGATTTTGCATAGTCAATAAAACACAAGTAAACATCTTTCTTACAGACTTTACTTTCAGTCAAGATTCATCTGACATCAGCAATGATATCCTTTGTTCCACATCCTTCTCTGAATCCAGCTTGCATATCTGGAATTTCCCTGTCAATATACTGCTGCTATCTTGTAGTATAGTGCCTAAGGCACTTGACTGCTAACCAGAAGGCTAGCGGTTCAAACCCACCAGCCACTCCTCGGAAGGAAGGTTGGGCAATCTACTTCCATAGTGATAGTGTCTTGGAAACCCAAGGAGGGGTCGCTATGAGTCAGTCCGATTTCATGGCACATAACAACAACAACAACAACAACAATCATTGTTTAATTATCTTCAGCAAAATTTTACTTGCATGCGATATGTATTATATTTTTCAAGAATTTTCATATTCTGATGGCTCACCTTTCTTTGTAATGGGTACAAATATGGATCTCTTCCAGTCAGTTGGCCAAGTAGCTGTCTTCCAAATTACTTGGAATAAACAAGTGAACACCTCCAGTGCTGCATCCATTTGTTGAAGCATCTCAACGGGTATTCCATCAATTCCTGGAGCCTTGTTTTTGCCAATTCCTTCAGTGCAGCTTGGATTTCTTCCTTCAGTACCACTGGTTCTTGATCATATGCTACCTCCTGAAATGGTTGAACATTGGCCAATTCTGTTTGATACAGTGACTCTGTGTATTCTTTCCATCATCTTTTGATACTTCCAGCATCTTTCAACATTTTGTCCATAATCCTTCAATATTGCAACTTGAGGCTTGAATTTTTTCTTCAGTTCTTTCATCTTGAGAAATGACAAGTGTGTTCTTCTCTTTTGGTTTTCTAATTCTAGGTCTTTGCACATGTCATTATAATACTTTACCTTTTCTTCTCAAGCCACCTTTTTGAAATCTCTTTTATTTCATCATTATTTTCCATTTATCATTTACTGTAATTATTCTCCATTCAGGCACAAGTCTCAGGGTATCTTCTAACATCCAGTTGGTTCTTTTCTTCTTTTGTTTTCTTTTTAATGACCATTTGCTTTTTTCATGTATGATGTTCTTGATGTCATCCCACAACTTCTCTGGTCTTCAGTCATATCTATTCTTCAGATGGTCTCTAAATTCAAATAAGATATACTCAAGGTCATATTTTGGCTTTCATACACTTATTTTAATCTTATTGTTTCAACTTAAGCTTGCATGTGAGCAATTGATAGTATGTACAACAGTCAGCTCCTGGCCTTGTTCTGACTGATGATACTGAGTTTATCCATCTTCTCTTTCCACAGATGTAGTTGATTTGATTTCTGTCTTTTCCATCCGGCAAGACCTATGTGTATAGTATGTTGTTGAAAAAGGTATTTCAATGAATATGTCACTGGTCTTGCAAAAAATTCTATCATGTGGTCTCTGGTACCATTTCCATCACCAAGGCCATTTTTTCCAAATTCTGATGCTTCTTTTTGGTTTCCACCTTTCAGATTCCAATCACCAATAATTACCAATACATCTTGGTTGCATCTTTAGTCAATTTCAGACTGTAGACGTTGGTAAAAATCTTCAATGTCTTCATCTTTGGCTTAAGTGGTTGGTGTGTAAATTTGAATAACTGTAGAATCAACTATTCTTCCTTGTTGTTGTTGTTAATGCAATATGCCATCAAGTAGGCTCCACCTCATAGAGACCCTATGTACAACAGAACAAAACACAGTCAAGTCCTGCACCAGCCTCACAATCCTTGCTGTACCCATTATTGTCCATTGTTGCAGCCACTGTGTCAAACCATCTTGTCAAGGGCCTTCCACTTTTTCATTGATCCTCTACTTTACCAAGCATGATATCCTTCTCCAGGGAATGGTCCCTTCTGACAACATGACCAAAGTAGGTGAGACAAAGTCTGGTAGTTCTCATTTCCAAGGAGCATTCTGGCTGCAGTTTGCCAGGACAGATTTGCTCGTTCTTCTGGCAGTCGAGGGTATTTGCAGTATTTTTTGCCAACATCATGACTCAAAAGCATCAACTCTTCTTCTGTCTTCCTTACTCATTGTCCAGCTTTCACATGCATATGAGACAATTGAAAACAACATGGCTTGGGTTACTCTTCAAACTTACTCTTCAAAGAAGACTGCATTTCTTTGCTCTTCAGCACTTTAAAGAGGCCTTTTGGCAGTTCAAACCCACTAGCCACTCCATGGAAAGAAGACAGGGCAATCTATGCCTCAGAAACCCAATGGGGGTCACTGTGAGTTGGAATCGACTCAATAACAGTGAGTTTGGTTTGGGTCTTCCTTGCAGGCAAATGGATATTATCCTATCACTGACAGCAATGTAACTCAGGATAGATCTTGAAATGTTCCTTTCCACCATGAATGTGATGCCAGTCCTTTTCAATTTGCCATTCTGGGCATAGTAGAGCATATGATTATCTGATTCAAAATGGCCAATACCATCCATTTCAGCTCATTCACTAGGATATTGATCTTTATGCATTCCATATCATTTTTGACAACTTCCAATTTTCTTAGATTCATATTTCATATGTTCCACAATCCAATTATTAACAAATGTTTGCTCTTATTTCTTCTCATTTTTAGTCATGCCACATTAGCAAATGAAGGTCATGTTTACTCCAGCTACGTCATTAACATCAACTCTACTTTGAGGAGGCAGCTCTTCTCCATTCATATTTTGAGTGCCTTCCAACCTGAAGGGCTCATCTTCCAGCAATATATCAGACAATGTTTCACTGCTATCCATAAGGTTTCAGTAGCCAACTTTTTCAGAAGTGAGTGGCCTTGTCCTTCTTTCCAGTCTGCCTTAGTCTGGAAGCTTTGCTGAAATCTGTCCTTCATGAGTGATCCTGCTGGTATTTGAAATACCAGTGGCATAGTTTCCAGCATCACAGCAATATGCAAGCCACCACAGTATAACAAATGAATGGTGTCCTCAATTGTAGAAACTTTCCATTTTATTGAACCATATGAAATTGCTGGTATCTAACTGTTTTTGACATATAAGTTGGCAATTTCATATGATTCACTTAGTTAATAATGCTTTTCTGTCCTTAACACCTGTTTTGGTTTTCTTTTGGCTTGCATATTGCTGTGATGGTGGAAACTATGCCACTGGTATTTCAAATACCAGCAGGATCACTCATGAAGGACAGGTTTCAGCTGTTATAACAGACATATCACAAATGCATGGCTTTAAACAAATAGGGATTTATTCTCTTACAGTTTAGGAGGCTAGAAGTCTGACTTCAAAGTGCCATCTGCAGGGGCTGGGTAAAATCACCTCTACCTTGGGCTTCAGCTCTGTCTCTTGCTCTTGGCCCACTGGGGCTGGAGGCATCTCTTAACTCAGGCAGCTGCTGGCTGCTGAAGCTGACAAACCCAAGGTCAACAAGTAAAATGGCAGTCCCAAGATACCAAGCAACACAGCAGTCCACTATTTCTAGACCAGAAACAGTCTGAAGATAGGAAGATAATATGCCAAGCCACTGAGATGAGGGCTTGGCTGAATGCAGGATCCAGATGTGCCAAAAATCTCTGAGACCTTTCTCAAAGCTTCTTATATACTGGAAGCAGAGCACATCCTTAAGGCAGTTAATCAGCTGCTCACAGCATGGAGTTGATCACAAGTCTTATTGTGGGGAATTACTACAGTTGTTCAGTCACTCAAAACCAGGCCATGTCAAGTTGACAAATAAACTTAACTACCACAATACCTGCAAAAACATCAAGACCTATGTTACAATTTTTGTGAAGCAATCTTTGGTCATACTAGGTTAAAGAGCAGTTCTCTCTTTTGTGTCCTCTACTACTTTGTCAGAACAGGTAAGGGGAGAGATGAGGCAGGAACCAGGAGCTGGTGGCATGGCTGGGACAGGTAAGGGGAGAGGCCAGGCAGGAAGCAGGAGCTGACAGACAACTGTAACAGGTAGCGGGGAGGCCAGGAAGTGAGTGGAGTGGTTTGAAATAGCTAAGGGAGAAGAACTTGTCTGTCAGTTTGTTGTACTATGGTGGCTTGCATGTTGCTGTGAGGCTGGAAGCTATGCCACTGGTGTTTCAAATGCCAACAGAGTCATTCATGGTGGACAGGTTTCAGCAGAGCTTCCAGACTATAACAGACTCAGAAGAAGGAAGAGGCTGTCCACTTCTCAAAAAACTGGCCAGTAAAAACTTTAGGAATAACTGAAACACTGTCCTATATATTACTGGAAAACTTTATGAATAGAGGTGAAACACTGACAGATATAATGCTGGAAGATGAGCCCTTCAGGTTGAATAGCACTCAAAATACTAATGAGAAAGAGCTACCTCCTCAGAGTAAAGCTGACTTTAATGATGTGGGTAGAGTAGAACTTTCAGGACCTCAATTTGCAGATGTGGCACGACTCAAAATGGGAAAAAACAACTATAATCATCCATAATTGGAACATGGAATATATGAAGTAGGAATCTAGGAATATTGGAAGTTGTCAAAAAATTAAAAGGAACACATAAGGATTGATAACCTTATAATCAGTGATCTGAAATGGACTGGTTTGGGCCATTTTGAATCAGACAAGCATATGATCTACTATGCTAGAAATGACAAACTGAAGAAGAATGATGTGGCATTCATCAACACAAAGAATGTTTCAAGATCTATCCTGAAATACAATGCTGTCAATGACAGAATAATATCCATATGCCTACAAGGAAGACCAGTTAATAAGACTATTATTCAAATTTATGCATCACCACCAAAGCCAAAGATGAAGAAATTGAAGAATTTACCAACTTCTGTAGTCTGAAATTGACCAAATATGCAATCAATATGTGCTGATTATTACTGGTGATTGGAATGCAAAACTTGGAAACAAAGAAGAATCACTTGTAGTTGGAAAACTTGGCCTTGTCAATAGAAATAATGTTGGAGATTGCATGATAGAATTTTGCAAGACCAAGGACTTATTCATTGCAAATACTATTTTTCAACAGCACGAATGGCAGCTATACACATGGACTTCACCAGATGAAGTAGACAGGAATCAGACTGACTACATCTGTGGCAGGGAGCTCTGGTAGCGTAGTGCCTAAGGCAATTAACTGAAGGCTGGCGGTTCAAACCCACCAGCCACTCCTCGGAAGGAAGGTTGGGCAATCTACTTCTGTAGTGATACTGCCTCAGAAACCCAAGGAGGGGTCATTATGAGTCAGATCCGACTCGACGGCACATAACACATCTGTGGCAAGAGACGATGGAGAATCTCAAAGCAAAGAATACCAGAAAGATGTTTACTTGTGTTTTATTCACTATGCAAAACATTTGATTGTGTGGATCATAACAAATTGCGGATAATGTTGTGAAGAATGGGAATTCTAGAAGACTTAATTGTACTCATGAGGGACCTATACAGAGACCAGCAGGCTGTTGTTCAAACAGAACAAGGGGACACTGTATGGTTTAAAATCAAGAAGGAAGTGGGTCAGGGTTGTATCCTTTCACCATATTTACTTAATCTGCATGCTGAGCAAATAATCCGAGAAGCTGGACTATATGAACAACAATGTGGCATCAAGATTGGAGGAAGAATCATTAACAACCTGCAATACACTGACGACACAATTTTGCTTGCTGAAAGTAAGGATGACTTGAAGCATTTACTGATGAAGACTGAAGAATACAGTCTGCAGTATGGATTACATCTCAATATAAAGAAAACAAAAATCTTCACAACCAGACCTATAAGCAGCATCACGATAAACGGAAAAAAGACTGAAGTTGTCAAAGACTTCACATTGCTCAGTTCTACAACTTACATCAACAGAAGCAGCAGTCAGGACATCAGATGACGTATAGCACTGGGCAAGTCAGCTGCAAAGGACCTCTTTCAAGTGCTGAGGAGCAAATATGTCTCCTTGAGGACTAAAGCGTGCCTGACACAAGCCAAGATATTTTCAATCGCATCTCATGCATGTGAGAGCTGGACAATGAATAAGGAAGATCAAAGAAGAATTGATGCTTTTGAGTTGTACTGCTGGCAAGGAATGCTAAGAGTACCATGGACTGCTAAAAGAAGTAACAAATCTTTCCTGGAGGAAGAGTGCAGCCAGAGTGCTCCTTGGAGGTGAGAATGGCTAGACTTCATCTCACTACTTTAGTCATGTTCAGAAGAGACCATTCTCTGGAGAAGGATATCATGGCTAGCAAAGTGGAGGGTCAACAAAAAAGGGGAAGGCCCTTAACAAGATGGATTGACATAGTGTGGCTACAACTGTGTGTTCAGGTACAGCAAGGATCATGGGGCTGGCACAGGACCAGGCAGTGTTTCGTTCGGTTGTACACAGGATTATTATGAGTTGGAGTCAAGTGGATAGCACCTAACAACAGCAACACTACTTTATCAGACCTCTGTCATAGAACTGTGTTGGAATTACTTGTACACACTTGCTCTGCCACTAGAATATGGGAAACTTGATAGTAGAAGCTGAGACTTTATTATCTCTATATCTTTATTTCTAATTAATTGTCAAGTTCATCAAACCCACTGGTATAGAGTGGATTCAAATTCACAGCAATTATAGGACAGAGTAGAATTGCCCCATAAGGTTTCCAAAGGTATAAATCTTCATGGAATCAGGTTGCCTCATTTTTCCCTACGTGGAACAGTTTATGGTTTTGAACCACTGACCTTTTGGTTAGGAGTTGAATGTTTCATTTGTCAAATGAATGACTGAACATGTAATACAAAGGGGTTGATAAATCTTCTGGTTAAAAAAGAAGAGTGTTAGTATTCTAATTTGATATATTGATATATTGGAGATGCCTTTTTCCACTTTTTATATTACCTTCTCTCTTTTTCTTTTTATTGGATAAAGTATTTGTTTCTAACAAATGGGTTTAATGTTGCTGTGAAAGAAATGCTGATATACTCTACAATAGCATATGGTCACAATGAGCCCTATTATACACACATAAGCCACATAAAAAAAGCAGAGAAATAAAGCTCAACCAGCAAGACTCCAGGAGGCAGCAAGCAGACAGAGACACCAGCCTCAAGGTAAATGATTCCTAAGCAATCCTAAAATTGTTTCTGGTAATATTCCAATCAAAAATCATTTTCTAACTACCAAAATCCATAGGAATCAAAGAATCAAAGAAATTCCCCCATTAAAATATATGTAGGACATCAACAGGCACTGCAAAATGTGCAGGGGTTATTTTATAACAGTCATTTTTGCAGAGCCTATTCGTGCTGAAGAAAAGTTGCACCTCCAGCATTTTATATATTTATCGAATTAACAATTAAGAAAAGCCCAAAAGCAGTAGAAATAGATTAAATGAAATCTATAGTTTAAAACTCTGGTAGCATAGTGGCTAAGGCACTTGACTGCTAACCAGAAGGCTGGCGGTTCAAACCCATCAGCCACTCCTCAGAAGGAAGGTTGGGCATTCCTACTTCCGTAGTGATACTGCCTCGGAAACCCAAGGAGGGGTCGCTATGAGTCAGGGCTGACTCAATGGCAAATAACAACAACTGACAACAACATAGTTTAAAACTAGACTTCACATACAACTAGAATATGAGACTCTCAGAACACTATATACTCAAAAGTATGATTTTGGCTAAGATACTATAGACTCTCTTATTTTTCCATCATCCCTGATATCAGGAAGATATCTACTTGGCTTCATCTGATCCAAATGCAGAAAGAATGTACAGAACAGCAGATAAGTGGAAGACCCAGAACCAGGACTTGGTAGGGCTTAGTAGGACTTAGAACAGAACTTGGATAAAAACCTCTTCCCACTCAATTTCCTCTCACGTGAGTAAGAGAGGATTGAAACAATACCAGAATCAACATTCTCATGCCTACGTATTACTGGTTGTTGAATTTGATCAAATTAGTTGAAAAACTGTACATAGCAAATTCCTCAATGAGGTCCAATCACTTATTCTCAAATTCTTATTCTTTTTGTGGTTGTCATAAAAACTCTTTAAGACACAAATAAGGACAAAGTCTTAAACAAGAGTGATGTATCAGTAATTTAAAGGCGTTATACCGGTGAGAAGACTTAGCACCCAGACAAACAACATTCTTCATAGAGTGGTGCCAGAATAGAACCCAAAATTGTTCCACCCCTTTTTCACAGAGTAAGCATCTTTCTAAAAGTATCTCCAAAGGAGAAAATTTAAATCCACCATAGAAACTATAAGTAAAACATATTTTTTAAACATTTGTATAAAAATAGTATATATTTTATGAGTATATATCTACCTTAAAGAAGATGATATGCCTACTTTTTCCAAAATCACAAATCAGTAAGTCATATTCAAAAGAGTTGTATAAATGCTCACAAACACTAGCCATGAGAGGGATGCAAACCAAAACAACAATGAGCAAATCATCTTACGCCAGCATTAAGAGCAAAGTTAAAAAAAAAAAATTGGTGGTGAGGATGTGAAGAGAATAGAACCCACACACACTACTGGTGTAGAGAACAGAATCCACACACACACTAAAATGGTGCAACTATTGTGGGAAATGGTATGGTGATTCCTCAAAAAATTGGAAATGGAAATGCATCTGATCCAGAAATCCCACTACTAGTTACCTATTCTAGAAAATAAGAGCCATGACGCAAACACATATATATATATACAATCCATGTTCATTGCAGCATTATTCATAAAAGCAAAAATATGGAAATAACCTAAGTGCCCATCAATGGATGAATAAATAATAATAATAAAAACTATGGTACATACAAACAATGAAACACTACACAACATAAAAGAATAAGGATGAATCTGTGAAACACCTGGAGGACATTATGCTAAGTGAAATTAGTTAATTACAAATAAAAAGGCAAATATTGTATGAGACCACTACTATTTAAAAAAAAAAGGCAAGAAAAAGTTTACACACAGAAAGAAACATTGTTGGAAGTTTAACAGGGGTGGGAGGGGCGGGGAGGATACATCACTAACTAGAGGGTAGATACATGTTCACTTGGGTGCAGGGAAAGGAAATATACAATAAGGGGGAGGTCAACACAAAATGATCCAGGCAAAGAAGACACTGGGAGGAACACAAGAGTTAAAGGCAAAAAAGGTAAGTGCTATTACATACACAATCCTGCAATAACAGTAGTAACAATAATCTATGCGTGTGTATATAGATAGACACATGCTGAACAGATGTGGGAAAGCAAATGGGACTACACCCATGAATATACACAGGTTTAACAGAGGCTATTTCTGTATATAGGAGCTCTGGTAGCATAGTGTCTAAGGCACTTGACTGCTAACCAGAAGGCTGGCGGTTCAAACCCACCAGCCACTCCTCAGAAGGAAGGTTGGGCAATCCTACTTCCGTAGTGATACTGCCTCGGAAACCCAAGGAGGGGTCGCTATGAGTCGGGGCTGACTCAACGGCAAATAACAACAACAACAAATTTCTGTATATGTATTTTTATGTGCTGCAAATATATCCATGAATATAAAATGGACAAAGTTTTGAAAACTTCTTAGCTATAACCAAACACCTTGAACGAATGAGTCACTGGGTCTGGGACTCAGGACCACAATCTCAATTGCCATCAAGGTCAAATGGCATAACATAGTCCACTAAGACAATGTTCTTGGTGAATAGCAACTGGAGTCTTAAAAGCTTGTGAGCATCTACCTAAGGTGCAACTATTGGTCTCTCCCTGTCCTGAACAAAGAAATGGGAAGAAAATTGAAGATGTAAGGAAGCAATTATTCCAAAGGACTAAGGGACCACGTGAACCCCAGCCTCCTTGAACCTGAGACCAGAAGAACTAGATGGGGCCTGGCTACCACTGCTGACTACCCTGAAAAGGATTATAATAAGATACCCTGGATAGTGTGAGAGAAAAATGTGGAACAAAACTCAAAAGAATTTAAAAAATGATCAGGCTTACCAGTATGAGAAGACACTGATGGAACCTCCAAGACTATGGCTCTGAGGCACCATTCGGGCCTGGATCTGAATTCACACCTGTGGCTCAACTTTTATCCCAACAATAGAGAGGTAAGTAACACCAGGGAGGTACAACCATATGAAATCAAATGGGCAGGCAATATGTGCCCAGGAATAATAGCAGAGAAGGCAGGAAGGGATAGGAAAGAAGGACAAATGGAAATGGTAAACTCAGGGAGAAAGTGGGAAGAGTGCTGTCACATTATGAGGATTGCAATCAATGTTATAAAACAAAATGTGTATGGATTGTTGAATGGAAAAACAATCTGCTCTGTAAACTTTCACCCAAATCACAATAAAATGTTAAAAAATATATAAAAAGAGATCTATGTTGTTGTTGTTAGGTGCCATCAAGTTGCTTCTGACTCATAGCGACCCCATGCACAGCAGAACAAACACTGCCCAATCTCGCGCCAGCTCCATGATCCTTGCCATACTTGAGCCCATTGTCGCAACAACTGTGTCAATCCATCTCGTCGAAGGCCTTCCCCTCTTTCATCGACCTTCCACCTTACCAAGCATGACATCCTTCTCCAGGGAATGGTCACCTCTGACAAAATGACCTAAGTAGGTGAGAAGAAGTCTGCCCATTCTCGCTTCCAAGGAGGATCTCGGCTGCACTTCTTCCAGGACAGATTTGTTAGTTCTTTTGGAAGTCCATGGTACCTTCAGCATTCTTCGCCAGCACCACAATTCAAAAGCATCAACTCTTCTTCAGTCTTCCTTATTCATTGTCCAGCTCAAACATGCATATGAGCTGATTGGAAATATCATGGCCTGTGTCACCTTAGTCCTTAGCACCTTAGTCCTCAAGGAGACATCCTTGCTCCTCAGAACTTGACAGAGTTCCTTCACAGCTGACCTACCCAGTGCTACACATCATCTAATGTCCTGACTGCTGCTTCCATTGGCCTTGATTGTAGAACCAAGCAATGTGAATTCTCTGACAACCTCAACCTTTTCTCCATTTATCGTGATGCTGCTTATTGGTCCGGTTGTGAGGATTTTTGTCTTCTTTATATTGAGATGTAATCCATACTGCAGGCTGTGTTCCTCAATCTTCATCAGTAAGTGCTTCAAGTTATTTTCACTTTCAGCAAACAAAGTTGTATCATCAGC
>NW_006921835.1:5045896-5048029 GCF_000298275.1 Orycteropus afer afer
AGAGAAGGAGAAAAACAAAGAAAAAATGGGGAAAACGCAAAAAGAAAAACAAGGAATGGTGTTAACCATGAGAAAAGAATAATAAGAAAAAAATTTTTTGCAACCAGGAACAGGTAAAAGAAAAAAGCTGAAAACTATGACCTGGGATGGGAAGAATACAGAATAATAGTAAAAAGTACAAAAGTATTAATAATAGTAGTACTTTTAAAACAGACAAAAGCAAGCAGACTAAAAACCAGAAAAAAGAAAGAGAGAAAAAATAAAATAAAGTATCAGGGGAGGGCAGGACAGGGTACTTAGGCTCTGTCCGAGCACACAGAGTGGGATGGAGTTCCTGCGGGCCCAGAAGGTGGGTGGGAGTAGGTGATAGCCAAACCTCCGTTCACCAAGTGGGTGTGGGGTATAAGAGTAACAAGGGGAATGTCACACCTTTTTAGTAGTCCAGGTCCGGAGTGTCCTTGGGGTTACTCAGATATCTATAGCATGCACATATGGATTCCATATACTAACTTGAGGCTTCATATCCTTGAATTGCAGGATAAATAATGCCCCAGAAGAGACAAAAGAATCACCCAAATGACATATTTATTAACCCAGTTTGACCTTGAAATGCAGAAACATCACCGTTGGTTGTTGCTGTTGTTATTGTTGTTAGGGGTCATCGAGTCATCTCTGACTCATGGTGACTCTATGAACAGCAGAACAAAACAATGCCTGGTCCTGTGCCAACCCCATCATCACTGCTGTATCTGAGCCCATCATTGTACCCACTGTGCCAATCCCTCTTGTTGAGGGCCTTCCCCTTTTTCATTGACCCTCTACTTTACCAGGCATGATATCCTTCTCCAGGGAATAGTCCCTTACAACATGACCAAAGCAGGTGAGATGAAGTCTGGCCATTCTCACTTTCAAGGAGCATTCTGGCTGCACTTCCTCTAAGACAGATTTGTTAGGTCTTTTAACAGTCCATGGTACTTTCAGCATTCTTCACCAACAGCACAACTCAAAAGTATTAACTCTTCTTCAGTCTTCCTTATTCATTGCCCAGCTCTCGCATGCATGTGAGATGATTGAAAACACCATGGTTTGTGTCAGGTGCACCTTAGTCTTCCAGGAGATATCTTTGCTCTTCAGCACTTGAAAGAGGTCTTTTGAAGCAGATTTGCCCAATGCTGTACATCATCTGATATCTTGACTGCTAATTCATTGGTGTTGATTGTAGAACCAAGTAATATGAAGTCTTTGACAACTTCAATCTTTCCTCCATTTATTGTGATGCTGCTTATTGGTCAAGTTGTGAGGGTTTGTGTTTTCTTTATATTGAGGTGTAATCCATACTGCAGACTGCAATCTTCAATCTTCATCAGTAAGTGCTTCAAGTCATCCTCACTTTCAGCAAGCAAAGTTGTATCATCATTGTATCTCAGGTTGTTAATGAGTTTTCCTCCAATCCTGATGCCATGTTCTTCTTCATATAGTCCATCTTCTCAGATTTTTTGCTCAGCCTACAGATTGAATGGTGAAAGGATACAACCCTGACACACTCCCTTCCTGATTTTAAAACATGCAGTGCCTCCTTGTTCTGTTAGAATGACAGCTTCTTGGTCTATACACAGGTTCCTCATGAACACAATTAAGTGTTCTGGAATTCCCATTCTTCTCAATGTTATCCATGATTTTATTATGATCCATGCAATTGAATGTGCTTGCATAGTCAATAAAACATAAGTAAACATCTTTCTGGTATTCTTTGCTTTCAGCCCAGATCCGTCAGACATCAGCAATGATATCTCTTGTTCCACATCCTCTTCTGAATCCAGCTTGCATTTCTGAATTTCTCTGTCAATATATTGTTGCAACTATTTTTGAATTATCTTCAGTAAGATTTTACTTGTGTGCAATATTAATGATATTGTTTGATAATTTCCACATTCTGTGAGATAACCTTTCTTTGGAATGGGTACAAATATGGATCTTTTCCAGTCAGTTGGCCAAGTGGATGTCTTCCAAATCTCCTGGCATAGCCAAATGAGTGCTTCCAGTGCGGCATCTGTTTGTTGAAACATCTCAGTGGATATTCTTTCAGTTCCTGGAGGCTTGTTTTCACTACTTCCTTCAGTGCAGCTTTGACTT
>NW_006921835.1:5048284-5054094 GCF_000298275.1 Orycteropus afer afer
TTTATCTTGTCATTTCTTCCATTTGCGTTAGCCACTTTCCATTTAAGGGCAAGTTTCGGAGTCTCTTCTGACATCCATTTTGGTCTTTTCTTCCTGTCCTGTCTTTTTTAATGACCTTTTGCTTTCTTCATGGATGATGGTCTTGATATCATCCCACCCAACACACAATTCCTCTGGTTTTTGGTCACTGGTGTTCAATGCATCAAATCTATTCTTCAGATGATCTCTAAATTCAGGAGGGGTGTATTCAAGGTCATATTTTGGCTCTTGTGGACTTGTTTTAATTGTCTTCAACTTCAAGTTGTATTTGCATATGAGCAGTCAATGGTCTGTTCCACAATCAGTTCCTGACCTTGTTTTGGCTGAAGATATTGAGCTTTTCCATTGCCTCTTGCCACAGATGTAGTCAATTTGATTCCTGTATACTCCACCTGGCAAAGTCCACATGTATAGCCACCATTGCTGTTATTGAAAAAAAGGTGTTTTCCAGCTTTGGTTAGGTTTTGAATAGTCTATTTTAAGCTTCATTTTTGATCCAGAGCTTTTGGCCAGCATTGGTCTTTGTTTGGTTTCCTGCTGTGTAGTCTCCTTTCTATTCTTAGCAGTTGTCTTATATAGAGAAGTGAGCATGGGAATAAAGTGAAAGGCAAAGGCCTACTTCCTATTCTTCAGCACTAGTATTCAGTTAAGGAGCTCTGGTGGTATAGTGGTTAAGGCACTTGGTTGCTAACCAAAACGTTGGTGGTTTGAACCTACCAGCTGCTTCACAGAAGAAAGAGGAGGCAGTCTGCTTCTGTAAAGATTTACAGTCTTGGAAACCAAGTGGAGGTCACAATGAGTTGGAATCGACTTGATGGCAGTGACTTTGAGGTTTTTTTTTTTTTTTTTGAATATTCAAAGTTAGCTTAGTATTCTTCATTCCAAATACCCAGCCTAAACCACAGCCCCAACACACAACTCCCCATCTTATAGTCCTGAGGTTTTTCTGGGTCTATTAATCTACAAATCTTCAAAGGTTTATGCTCAATTGACAAAAGTACATCAATACTATCAAATAAGAAGGCCCTCCACAAAAATCTAGCCAAGCTGACATTTAGATACTAGGCTGGTAAACAGTGCATTATGTTGATTTTTATTTAGCCTCATATGACTCTGTGGAGACATCTGTGTGCTTTGGGATATATTAATATTTGTACAAAAGAGAAATACAATCTTTCCCTCTCCTTCTAACCCCCAACCCATGGGCAAATACTTCTTTGCTGAATATATCAGCAGCAGACAGGAAATGGTATTTTTCCTAGATGCCAAATTAACTCAATTGGTAGAAAATGGTAGACATTTTTTCTCTAGTGTGCAAATGTATTCAGGCTGATAGATTTCTTGAGAATTATTATACAGCTTTTTTAGTTTGATCTTATTTGCATCATGGTCCTCAGTGGTAACTCCCAATCCAATCCTTCCCATGGGTGATGCTAAAAGGTAAAGAAAATTCTTAGCTTTACTAAAATATGTTATTTCTACTAAAAAATTAAAACCTGTTGCCATCAAATCAATTCCACTGAAAGCAACCCTGCAGGGTTTACAAGGCTGTAAATCTTTATAGAAGCAGACTGTAACATCTTTCTCCTGTGGAATGGCTAGTGGGTTCAAACCACTGACATTTCAGTTATCAGCCAAGCACGTTAAGCACTGTACCACCAGAGCTCTCTCTCTTTCTCTCTTTTAAACTATAGATTTATTTAAATCATTATCAATTATGCTAAAAGCAAGGAAGGGAAAATTATTTTCCTGAACTTTATTCTGTAGACCTGAAAAGAGATAAGCCTAAAAATGCATCCTGCCTTACTGATACTATCCTTGTGGAGAAGAGAGACAAAGATGTATGTGTCTAAATCTAAAAATGGGTTGAAATCCATGTTGTCCTGGATTATGATGTCCTACCTTCTTCCATTAGCATGGATAATAGCGAATAGACTATACAAGACAAAGCAATTACACATCACAAGAATTCCAGTGGAAGTCTTCGAAAATATAACGAGAAACCAAACCCATTGCTATTGAGTTGATTTTGACTCATAGTGCCCCTATAGGACAGAGTAGAACTACCCCATAGGGTTTCCAAGGCTGTAAATGTTTATGGAAGCACATTGCCACATCTTTCTCCCTTCAAAATATAATAGACAAAAATGTATACTAGGAAAGAAATGAAGATAAAGGAAATATAGGTATAGAGTAAATTACTTAAATGAAAGAAATACCTGAAAGTTTTTCGTTTCATTTTCCTATAAGTTTGTTAAATGCCTGGCCTTTTGCATCTGACATGTAAAACCTATTCTCTCCCAATTTCCAAATCCCCTCTCCTGCACCAATTTTACTCTGATCCTTTTCAAACATTCTAGACCCCTCTAGCCTAAAAAAGATATAATTACTTATAAATAAACAAACAAAATAGGTTCATGAATTGTAAGCCGAACATGCGGGAAAGAATTCATGACAGCTAAGTGTCAAGTGGAATAGGGTTAACGTTGACACTTATATTTAAATTTAGTGAAAGCTACCTACCAGTAGCCTCAAAGAGAAATAGATCCTTAAAAACAAGTAAAATATATCATCCACCCTACCGCCTCCGGAAAAAAAAAAAGAAAAAAACAGTACGCTATCAAACTATTTCTGACTAGGAAGAAAAATCCATATATGAACCCAAAGACCTTCACAGAATAAAAAATGAACAATAAAAGACAAGGGAATTCTTCACACAAAACCTAGAAATGAAAGGTATTTTAAAAACATGATTTTATAATTAATTTGCCCTGCAGCAAATATCAGAATTATGTGATGGGCCCTTAGAGGCTGAATACAACATGGTATTAATTTGTATGGAAAGAAATATCCACATTTTGTGCTCGAAAAGACTTCAAATAACCAAAGAAAAAGTCAAAGATATGTATATATTTTTTCTTGTGAATTGAGAGAGGTAAAATCCATTCTATGTGCTAAAGATAGAAGTTTGTCTTTCAGTTATAGCCCAAAGGGTTGAACATTAATAGAAGCCACCTTTGCTTAATGGAAGCAATATTTTGAATGACAAATATTCATTAAATACTATGGATCATTTAATTATATGTGTGTCTTCCTAACCACTTACTATTAGAAAAGTAGGTAACCTAAATAATGGCTTTGTTTAGGTGACCTTGTACTTAAGGATCTCTTTCTGTTCGATTACTAGGCAAGCTCTTCAAATGCATTGAAAGATTTAATTCACAAATCCCTCAAGAGCCTTCTGGTAAAAGGTTGGAGCAGCACAAATAAGCTAGTGATACATGACCTTGTTTCAGAAAATCATGCTGTGATTCTAAGTGAGTATCCTTATTTATTATTGTTGGATTGCAACAATAAGACAAAATAAAAACACAAAAAGAAATAGGAATACACTTCTGTTACATATATAGGAGAAAATGAAAGCTAAAATTTAATAAAATATTATAATATTAAGATGCATATTTATACCTTTAGAATATAAAGAAAACATTTATTTCTCAGAAAGCTTTCTATATAATTATAAGTATCTCAGTTTTAATGGGAGAAAGGCCAATTGCCTACATTTATTGACATTTGGTCTCTAGTGAGCATACATGCTTCATTTGCAACAAGGTCACTTTTTTCATTTCATCATTCTGGGAACTAACAAATACTATCTTTCTGTAAATACTTATTGGACAACAAGATCATGAAAAGGAAAAAAGCTGGAGAAAAATCATGGTAAATATTTGATCATAAAATCTCAGATAAATGATAAATTCCTATCTTCTTAGTAAGAAGATTAAAAAATAAAATTAGGAATCAATCAAAATATACTTAGGTGGATAAAATGATCAAATATTTACTTACAGTATTTGATTTATAAGTTTATTTACGTATATATTTATAAAACCATGTAGTATATAAATGATATATTAATTTAGTATTAGTGATTTTTTTTCTTTAGAAATGTCACCAAAAATTACTTGAATGCATCTTTAACATGTCTTGTCATCATTAGATTTCCCAGTTTCATAGCTCAGATGTCCAGCCCACATTACCTTCACCTATAAATTGTCTGAGATGCAAAGTTTTCAATCCACGGATGAAGTATCCACCAAACAAATTCACTATCATCCGGTTGATTCTGACTCATAGCCACACCTATTGGGTTTCTGAGGCAGTAAATTTTTATGGAAGTAGATTGCCCCATCTTCTTTCTGTGGAGCAGCTGGTGGGTTTGAACCTCTAACCTTCTGGTTAGTGATCAAATGCCTTGGGCACTATCCACTAGAGCTCCTTTTGAAGTAAACACAGGAAATTTAATTTTGAACTCCCATTTATGTTCTGGGAATTCTGAAACACTTAATTGTGCTCATGTGTAACTTGTACACAGATCAAGAAGCAGTCATTCAAACAGAACAAAGGGACTCTGTGTGGTTTAAAATCAGAAAGGTGTGTGGCAGGATTGTATTCTTTCATCATACGTATTCAATCTGTATAAACCAAAACCAAAAAACCAAACTCACTGCTGCAAATCGATTTGACTCATAGTGACCCCTCCTTGGGTTTCCAAGGTGGTATCTCTAAGGAAGTAGATTGCCCAATCTTCCCTCCAAGGAGTGGCTAGTGGGTTTGAACCACCAGCTTTCTAGTTAGCAGTCAAGTGCCTTAGGCACTACACCACCAGACCAAAAAGCCAAATCAAACACACTGCCATCGAGTTGGATCCAACTCATAGCAACCCCTCCTTGGATTTCCAAGGCAGTATCACTAAAGAAATAGATTGCCCAACCTTCCAGGGAGTGGCTGGTGGCTTTGAACCATCAGCCTTCTGGTTAGCAGTCAAATGCCCTAGGCATTACACCACCAGAGCTCCTAATAATCCAAGAAACTGGATTATATGAAGAAGAACATAACAACAGAGTTGGAGGAAGACACATTAACATCCTGTGATATGTAGATAATACAACCTTGCTTTCTGAAAGCAAAGAGGACTTGAAGCACTTAACTGATAAAGATCAAAGACCGCAGCCTTCAGTACGGATTATACACAACATAAGACAAGAACCTTTACAAGTAGATCAGTAAGCTATATCATGATAAATGCTAAAGAAATTGATGTTAAGGTTTTCAACTAACAATACCTATAGAAGCAGCAGTCCAGAAATCAAACGACATATTACATTGGAAAATATGCTGCAAAAGACCTCTTTAAAGTGCTAAAATGGAAATATTTCACTTTGAAGACTAAGGTATGTCTGCCCAACTTCTGACAAGTCATGATATTTCAATCACTTTACATGTATGCGAAAGCTGGGCAATGAAAAAGACAGAAAAAGCATTAATGCCTTTGAATTGTGGTGTTGGTGAAGAATATTAAATATATCATGGACTACCAGAAGAATGAACAAATTTGTCTTAAAGGAAGTAAAACCACATGCTCCACAGAACAACCGTATGCTCCATTGAAGCAAGGATGAGGAGACTTCATCTTGCAGACTTTGGACATGTTATCAGGAAGGACCAATTCCTGGAGAACAGCATGCATGATTAAGCAAAGGGTCAGCAAAAAACAGGAAGATTCTAAACAAGATGGATTGACACAGTGGCTGCAACAAGGAACTCAAACACAGCAACGATTGTCAGAATGGCGCAGAACTGGGAAAACTTTTATTTGGTTTAGATTGGTTTGCAATGTGTCAGAGCCAACTCAACAGCACTTAACAACAACATGATGTTTCCACAGGAAATTTAATTTCAAATCCCATTTGTGATCTGCATAATATAAC
>NW_006921835.1:5057326-5061687 GCF_000298275.1 Orycteropus afer afer
AAAGAACTAACAGATCTGTCCTGGAGGAAGTGCAGCCAGAATTCTCCTTGGAAGCAAGAATGGCCAGACTTCGTCTCACCTATTTTGGTCATGTTGTAAGGAGGGACCATTCCCTGGAGAAGGATGTCATGCTTGGTAGGGTGGAGGGTCAACGAAAGAGGGGGAGGCCTTCAACGAGAAGGATTGACACGGTGGCTGCGATGGGCTCAAGTATAGCAGGAATTGTGGGGCTGGCGCGGTATCGGGCAGTGTTTCGTTCTGCTGTGCATGGGGTCGCTATGAGTCGGAAACGACTCGACCGCACTTAACAACAACACAACAACAGTCAGTAATTTGAGAAACATCCTTAGGACTCCAGAAGTACTCAGCAACCATGGGAAATTAGAACTTTGGGGTATTTTTGGGAGCAAATCTGGATTTTGAACCACCTTCTTGTCTATAAATAGCCTCAGTGAAAAATAATATATTAAGCCCATGAGATGACCTCTGAGGTGAACTGGAGTTGCTGACGGGAAAAAGACACATTGAGTTTCAATTTCCTTCATAGTCTCTTTGAGGAACAATTGTATTTTATCTCCTAGTGAAGGCTTCATTTGCATATCCTGTGTTTATCAGAGCTCTATTTATAAGAATTCTTGACTTCATCTACCTAGAGGTTATCTTCAGCATTTAATCACACTCACCAAAATGGATCCATTCGTTAATGCATTGCTCAGAAATAGATATTTGCTAAAGACTTCACAAGGAGGCAGAGAAGAGGACTCACACTGCACACTACATAGGCAAAACACAAGAATATTCCCTGTTTTGTAATTCCCCAGAAGTTCCTCTTCTCTACTAGCCAGTCTCAGCTCTTTGCTTCCTCTTTCTCTATCCATTGCATAGAAGCGTGTTTACTCTCAACCTCACTTGTTTTTACCACTCAGCAAAGACAAAAACAAAACAAAATTACACTGAAATTAGAAGTGACAGATTTACTGAAAAAATGGTTTCAGAGAATTATGGGAGAAAAAGAAAAACAAAACACTCCAGACTCATAACCTAGAGACCTGGATTCAAACCCCAGCTTTACCATCAAAGTCACCACCAGGTGATCTTGCTTGAGCCTTTCCACTTCTGCAAGCCTGTTTCCCTTCAAAACAGGAGGTTGCACCAGATCATCTCTGGAGTTCTTTTCAAAGTATAGAGATAATTATTAACAATTTTTTTTTCAACAAAAGTATTAAATGAGTCTAATTCTTTTAAATTCCATAACTGAATGCAATGAAGTAAAGATGTTTCGCTAATTCTTCCTATTCCTGACTCTTCCCTTAGATTTCCCCACAGAGCTCAGTTGTTTATCACACTGACATCTTAGTTTATCTGTAAAGTTTAGTTTTTCTATGAAATCAGCTGGGTTATTTTGGATGAAAAACAAAAAAAAATATGACTGTTGAATTCATTTAGCATGTCAGTATTTCAAAGCAACCAGCCAACAACTGCTGCTACCATTTGCCTCTTTTTCATGTTAGGTTAAGAAGAGTGAAATTTACTGCTGTTTTCCTAACCCAAGCTTCCCTGCTGTGCAAAATGAATAGTTAAGCAGAGCATTAGCAGAGTCGTTTCATTTCTAACTCTAGCAGTGAAGTGTTCCCACCACTATGACACAGAAGGATGCACACTTAAAGACAATACATTTATTTAGTGGATATGAACATCTTTTGACTAGAAAAAGAAATAACATTCATCTGCAGTACTTTAAATAGCAAACATCTGTTTTCCCTAACATACTTCAAAACACTTTGAATTTCCTGATTAGTTGTTATATGAGAACTGTATTTCTGAAAGACATAATGAGGCAGTTTAAGATGGGCCTTAAATGATCTTCAAAGCAAAGTGAAGAAAAATGGTCATGCTCTTGGTAAAGATGGTTCAACCAGATTTACAGTCTCCATAATATGAACAAATAAAATAATTCTTTCAACTATTTGTATTCACATTGAAAGTTCTATTAAATATTGTAAGTGAAGGAAGTTGATACAAAAGAATAGGGCATAGATAAATGAAAATGCAGTTTTACATCATTGCAATAAAATCCATGATACTATTAAAGCAGTGTTTGCTTGACTAAGCCAAATATGAAAATTTTCAAAGTAATGACCTTAAGTATGTTTGTGGGCATTACACAAATACATGCATACATCACGGAGAAGGTTTAAGAAGTGTATGTGCAGCTACAGACAATTGCTCCTGTCTAGAGGTTGCAGATTTATTCCAGCCACATCAGTCTTTTCCTCGTCGATTTGCAACACAAAATGGAGAGAATCACCTTTTTTCCCATAAAATTTGCAAAAAGTTTATTTTATAAATATTTCCAGGTGACTTGTCTAATTTTTCATCCATAATGTTTTCTGTGCTCCATTGTTTAAAGTATCATTGAGGAGCTTATAGATATTTCAAGTTAAAAATTAAAAAAATAATAATGAGAACAAGGAAAAGAAATGTGGACTTAATGAACAGTGAAGGTTAAGGGTCTCTCACTTTTTTTTTTTCCAAATCAGACAAATATTTATTGAGCATCTATTGTTGTTGTTGTTGTTGTTGTTATGTGCCGTCGAGTCGGACCCAACTCATAGCGACCCCTCCTTGGGTTTCCAAGGCAGTATCGCTACGGAAGTAGATTGCCCCATCTTCCTTCTGAGGAGTGGCTGGTGGGTTTGAACCACCAGCCTTCTGGTTAGCAGTCAAGTGCCTTAGCCACTATACTGCCAGAGCTCCTGAGCATCTATTATATATACAAAAATCCTCACAACTATAAGCAGCATCATGATAAATGGAGAGAAGATTGAGGTTGTCAAAGACTTCATATTGCTTGGTTCTACAATGAATGCCAATGTAAGCAGCAGTCAGGACATCAGCAACATATAGCACTGGGTAAGTCAGCTGCAAAAGACCTCTTTTGAGTGCGGAGAAGCAAAGATGTCTCCTTGGGGACTAAGGTGCGCCTGACACAAGCCATGCTATTTTCAATCATCTCATACGCACGTGAGAGCTGGACAATGGATAAGGAAGACTGAAGAAGAGTTGATGCTTTTGAGTGGTGGTGTTGGTGAAAAATGCTGAAAGTACCATAGACTGCTAAAAGAACTAACATATCTGTCCTGGAAGAAGTACAGCCGGAATGCTCCTTGGAAGCGAGAATGGCCTGACTTTGTCTCACCTACTTTGGTCATGTTATCAGAACAAACCATTCCTTGGAGAAGGATGTCATGCTTGGTAAGGTCAATGAAAGAGGGGAAGGCCCTCAGTGAGATGGATTGACACAGTGGCTGTGGCAATGGCTTCAAGTATAGCAGGGATCACGGAGCTGGTGCAGGATCGGGCGGTGTTTCATTCTGCTGGGCACAGGGTCGCTAGGAGTCGAAGATGACTCCACAGCACTTAACAATAACAAATTATATACCAGAGAATGTGGCTCTAGAGAGAAAGCTTCAAGTCGTTCAATATCGTTCAATATTCATGGATAGAAGCAGACAAACAAACAAGCAAAAGATTGTCCATATGTTCAGGGTCATAAATGAAGTATGTGTAATGTGTAAAGTATTTAGAGAACACAGATGAGACAACAGTTGATTCTGCAAGGCAGTAGCTAGGGTTGAGAGTTAGACATAGACAAAGACATGAGGATGTGACCTTTCAATGTGAGTAGAAGACAAAGAAGGGAATTTGGGACATTATTTTTTCAAACATATAAATATTAATAAAATTCAAGAATCTGATACATTTCACTATTAATAGCTTTCTACAAGACCTCTTTTCAAACTCCTGTGACTATTCTATATAAGTTGAAAAACTGATTTTCCAGATATATTGTGAGGTTAGAAAAAAACAAACATAGGTCACTACCATTATAGCATACTATTAGTGGCATAATGCCCTGGGCACTTGACTGCTAACCAGAAGGCTGGTGGTTCAAACCCACCAGCCACTCCTTGAAAGGGATACAACCTTGGAAACCAAGGAGAGGTCGCTATGAGTCAAAATGACTCAACGGCAGTGAGTTTGGTTTTTTGTTTATTATTTATGTAAAGAAAGATAAGTGCACATACAAATGTATGATTTTAAATGCATACGTTTATCTGAAAGGATCCTTGCTAACTCTAGTTTATTCTAGGAACTAAGGGACTATGTGCCTTTTCCCTGCTCTTTGAATTATTTACTCTTATGCATTTCCCCTCCTCACCTAATCCCTTCGGCTGATTGCTCTTCTGTCCCGGTTCAAGGCTCTTATCCCCTTTCTCCTGCTCTTCCGGCCTGCTACTCTGGCGTCCCTGCGTTGTCTCTCCTCACCTGTAACCCTGGGGCTGACTGCTCTTCTGTCC
>NW_006921835.1:5061787-5072040 GCF_000298275.1 Orycteropus afer afer
TATCCCCTTTCTCCTGCTCTTCCGGCCTGCTACTCTGGCGTCCCTGCGTTGTCTCTCCTCACCTGTAACCCTGGGGCTGACTGCTCTTCTGTCCGAGTTCAAGGCTTTTATCCTCTTTCTCCTGCTCTTCCGGCCTGCTACCATGCATTACCTAGTTAAATAAATTACTTAAAACACTTTCTAAGGCTATTCTAACCAGGAAATAATATATCCTTATTTTACCCTGAACATTCCCAGAGGTTTAAAAACCATTCAGCATGTGCTATTCTTCTCATTTTTAAGGGAGTTAAAATTAAAATTCCAGACCACTTAACTTAAGGGGCCAAAGGGCATCTCACATTTTGTAACCCTCAGACAAGAAAGTTAATTAGGGATATTGAAAGAAAATACTATTCTTCCTTAATGATGTTGAGACTATATCTACTCAATATCAAAACAATTAGTTAACATGATCAAGCCAATGACAGAGCAGGCTAATTCAGAGGGGGTACAACTCAGTCAAACAAGTTGTTTAATCAGTAGTTGGTCCCCACTCCTAATGAAAACTGATTTATTCTATATATTTTCATTCAGGAAACCTTCTAAACACTATGCTTTGAACAGTGTCTCACACTCTGCATTAAGAATCCTTGCTTTTATTTTTGCAGTTTTTTTCGCCCTGGAGAGACTCTGTTTTCTTTGCAAAATACTCATCTTGCCCATCTTTCAAGACTCCAGTCAAAAGCTTTTTCCTCCCTGAAGTCCTATACTTTAAAGCTTAATTGAACTCTCCCTTCTTTAAATGGAAGACCTATCACTCTTTACAATCACTACCTCAGAGTTCAGCACTTAATAACTCCCTAAAGTTTTATGTGTGCTAGTTATATAACTCCACAATTGAATTGTAAATGATACAAATGGTGTATAAGGTTAGTCTTATGCTGGGTTATCTAGAGGAGCCAAACAAGTGAAGTGTATGTATATAAATATATAGAAAGATTTCTATATATTTGATAATATAAACATTTCTACATATTTCTTGAAAAGAAAATTGCTCATGCAGCTGTGAAGGCTGACAAACACCAAATCCATGGGTCAGTTGTGAGGATGGAGGATTCTCCTGATTCACATGATTTTGGAGGCTAACAAATTCAAAATTGGCAGAACAGATGGAAGGCTACTAGCCCATGGGCTGCAGAAGCTGGAGAATCCCAAAGTCTGCAGATCAGACAGCAAGCTGCTGGTTGATGCCCAAGAACCAGAAGTCAGAAGGTGACAAGTCAGGTGCAGGATTTGGAGAGGGTGAGCTTTACCAGAACATCCATGTATTATATATACTGGATGAAGGCCACACTTCCAAAGAAACTACCCTTTCATCTGATTGGCTGTTCATACCATAAGATGGAGGATGATTAAATATTATCTCTGCCAAATCACTTGGAATCATTTCATAGCCAATTTAACACATAACCTTAATCATCACGGTCAAGGAGGTAGACATAGTTTAGTAATCTGAAATAAATCACAGTGTCAATAAACAGCACACCAACATTATAATGACTCAGATTAGGGAAAACAAGAGCAATGAATAAAGTCATAAATTCAGCACTCCTCTTATGCATAAACATCAGAGCCAGGGTTTCTTTTTTTCTTTTGTTTGAAAAGAAAGGTATGGCAATGGGATAAGAAATCAAGTCTCTTCCAGGAAAGAAGAAGTGTTGTTTCATTCCTCTTATATTGAACAGGAGAAAAATAAACTAATGCATATGGAGGAGATGGCTTATATGAATCTTAAAAAAAAAAAAAAAATGTGATACCCAATGCACACTTAGTATCTTCTCTACTTATTCCAGGGCCTATAACTGCCCTTCTATGCAAGAGGATCTATAAAATGTCCGTATACATTACAATGGAATGTTTTCAGAAAGAAAATGTAAGCAAGGTACCTTTAGGAGATCATCATGCTTATTAAATCTGTGTGCTAAGCAAATAATTCAAGAAGGTGGACTATATGAAGAAGAAAGCAGCAACAGGATTGGAAGAGTAAGACTCATTAACAAACTGTAACATGCAGATGACACATCCTTGCTGGCTGAAAGTGAAGAAGACTAGAAGCATTTATTGATGAAGATCAAAGACTACTACCTTTAATATAGATTACACTTCAACATAAAGAAAATAAATATCCTCACAACTGGATCAATATCCTTCATATGATAAATGGAGAAAATGATGAAGTTGTCAAGGATTTCATTTTACTTGGATACACAATCAACATCCATGGAAATAAAAGTCAGGAAATCATAGAAGGAATTGCATTGGGAAAATCTGCTGTAAAAGACCCTTTTAAAGTGTTAAAAAGCAAAAATGTCACTACGAGGACTAAGATGTGCCTGGCTCAAGCCATGGCATTTTCAATTGTCTCATATGCATGCAAAAGCTGGACAATGAATAAGAGAGACCAAGAAGAATTGATCCCTTTGAATAATGGTATTATTAGTGAAGAATACTGAATATATCATGGACTTTCAGAAGAATGAACAAATCTGTTTTGGAAGAAGTACAGCCAGAATGTTCTTTAGTGGCAAGGATGGAGAGACTTCATCTTATATACTTTGAAAAGAACAGTCCCTGGAAAAGGATATCACGCTTGGTGATATAGAGAGTCAGTGAAGAAGAGAAAGATCCTCAATGAGATGGATTGACACAGTGGCTGCAACAATGGGCTCAGACATAACATGATTGTGAGAACAGTGCAGGACTGGGCAGCATTTCTTTCTGTTGCACTCAGGGTCACTACGAGGCAGAACCAACTCAACAGAACCTAACAATAGATCATCTGCTCCAGTATGAAGTTTTTACTTTAAATTTGAGTATAATATACTCATTTCCCTTCCAGTTTCAGCATTGATTCTAAGCTTTATTTCTTCCTTGTCTGATGGAAAGAATTTTATAAATAAAAAACAAATCATTAAAAAGTAAGATATATAAACTTACCAGGGCTACAACTTGGCCAACATGAATGAATGGATACCTGAAGATATTCAAATAAAAAGAAAGAAGTTTCCAGTTTGAAATGAACTCAGCGATATGAAATTAAAAATTCCAGAGATTGTAAAGAGATGTCTATGCTTGCAAATCAAGAAACACAATGACATTTTGGATAAATTTTCAACAAGTAACTGGAATCAAAAGGACAGTAAGATGTGTGGAACTTTTAGTGTAATTTTATCGTGTTCAAACTTAAATATATATAGCTGCAATGTTTCTGATCACTTTATCCATTTGGATTTACAATACTAACAATAAAAAGCTGTTCCTTTTCTCTTAGACACTATATGGGGAATTCAGATGAGTTCATATGAAGTGAAGGGTTGTGATAGTTTTCTACCAAAATTGAAATGCATTGCAAGTAACTGTTAGTTGCATATGCTATAAATAATTCTTTCTTTAATCAACCAAGAAAAATATTCATTATAAAAACTAATACACAAGTTTCAAAAGATTTAAATGAAATACCTATACCCAGAAAAGTTTGATATATTTCTCCACTAAACTTTCCTAGTAAGTGTAAGCAGAAAATCATCTTAGCATCAAAACTCTACTCAGTCATGTTAAGAAAAGCAATTGTAATCAATTGAATTGTGTCCCCACAAAAATTGTGTCAATTTGACTAGGCCAGGATTTTCAGCATTACATAATCATCCTCCATTTTGTGATGTGATATATTTATCCTTGTTGTTGTTGTTGTTAGGTGCTGTCGAGTCATCTCTGATTCATAGTGACCCTATGTACAGCAGAATGGAACACTGCTTGGTCCTGTGCCAACCTCACAATCCCTACTATGCTCAAGCCCATTGCTGCAGCCACCATGTCAATCCATCTTGTTGAGGACCTTCTACTTTTTAGTTGACCGTCCACTTTACCAAGCATGATGTCCTTCTCCAGAGAATGGTCCCTTCTGACCACATGACCAAAGGAGGTGAGACAAGGTCTGGCCATTCTTGTTTCCAAGGAGCATTCCAGCTGCACTTCTTTCTGGGCAGATTTGTTAGTTCTTTTAGCAGTCCACAGTACTTTCAGCATTCTTCGCCAACACCTCAACTAAAAAGCATTAACTTTTCTTCGGTCTTCCTTATTCACTGTCCAGTTCTCACATGCATATAAGGTAATTGAAAATACCATGGTTTGGGTCAGGTGCATCTTATCTTCAAGGAGACATCTTTGTTCTTCAGCACTTGAAAGAGGTCTTTTGCAACAGATTTTCCCAATGCAATACATCTTTTAATGCCTTGACTGCTACTTCCATTGGCACTGATGGTAGAACTAAGCAATATGAAGTCTTTGACAACTTCAATCTTTTCTCTATCTATCACATGGTGGTGGTATATGGATTATACCTCAATATGAAGAAAACAAACTGGATGAATAAGCAGCATCATAATAGATAAGATAGAAGATATATGATACATGATAGATAAGATATGAAATAGAAAAGATTGAAGTTGTCAAAGACTTCATGTTGCTTGGTTCTACAATCAATGCCAGTGGAAGCAGCAGTCAAGACATCAGAAGACATATTTCATTGGGCAAATTGCCTGCAAAGGACCTCTTTCAAGTGTTGAAGAGCAAAGATGTCTTCTTGAAGATAAGATGTGCCTGACCCAAGCCATGGCATTTTCAATTGCCTCACATGCATGTGAGAGCTGGATAGTAAACAACAACAACAATCCATACTGCATACTGCAGTCTTTAATTTTCATCAGAAATGCTCCAAGTCAGCCTCACTTTCAGGAAGCAAAGTTGTGTCATCTGTGCATCTCAGGTTGTTAATAAGCCTTCCCCCAATCTTGATGCCATGTTCTTCTTCACATAGTCCAGCTTCTCGGATTATTTGCTCAGTGTACAGATTGAATAAGTGTGATGAAAGGATACAATCCTGTTGCACTCCCTTCCTGATCTTAAACCATGCAGTGTCCCTTTTCTGTTTGAGCGACAGTCTCCTGGTCTATGTACAGGTTCCTCATGAGAACAATTAAGTGTTCTGGAATTCCCATTCTTCTCAATGTTATCCACAATTTGTTATCATCAACACAATCAAATGCCTTTGCATAGTCAATAAAACACAAGTAAACATCTTTCTGGTATTCTTTGCTTTCAGCCAAAATCAATCTGACATTACTATGATATCCTTTGCACCATGTCCCCTTCTGAATCCAGCTTGCATTACTGGAAGTCTCTGTCTATATACTGCTGCAACACTTTTTGAATCATCTCCAGTAAGATTTTACTTGCGTGTGATATTAATGATATTGTTTGAAAATTTCCAAACACCTTTCTTTGGAATGGGTACAAATATGGATCTCTTCCAGTCATTTGTCAGGTAGCTGTCTTCAAAATCTCTTGGCATAGATAAGTTGCCTCCACTGGGGCATCCATTTATTGAAACATCTCAATGGGAATTCTGTCAATTCCTGGAGCCTTGTTTTTCACCAATTCCTTCAGTGCAGCTTCGACTTCTTCCTTTGATACCACTGGTTCTTGATCATATGCCACCCCCTGAAATGGATGATCATCTATCAATTCTTTTTGGAATGGTGACTCTGTGTATTTCATCCATTTTCTTTTGATGTTTCCTGCATCATTCAGCATATTGCTCATGGAATCTTTCAATATTGCAATTTGAGGCTTAAATTTTCTCCTCAGTTCTTTCAGCTTGAGAAATACCGAGCGTGTTCTTCCCTTCTGGTTGTCCAACTCCAGGTCTTTGCACATTTCATCATAATTGACTTTGTCTTCTCAAGCAGCTCTTTGAAATCTTCTGTTCAGCTCTTTTATCCTATCAATTCTTCCATCTGCTTTAGCTACTCTCTCCATTCAAGGGCAAGTTTCAGAGTCTCTTCTGACTTCCATTTTGTCTTCTGTTTTTCCTTTCCTGTCTTTTTTAATAACCTCTTGCTTTCTTCATGGATAATGTTCTTGATGTCATCCCATGATTCCTCTGGTTTTCAGTCACTGATGTTCAATGCATCAAATCTATTCTTTAGATGGTCTCTAAATTCAGGAGGGATATAATCAAGTTCATATTTTGGCTCTCATAGACTTCTTTTAATTGTCTTCAGTTTCAACTTGAATGTGCATATGAGCAGTTGATGGTCTGTTCCACAGTTAGTTCCTGGTTGTCTGATTCAAAATGGCCAAAACCAGTCCATTTCAGCTCACTAATGCCTAGGATATCAATCTTTACATGTTCCATTTCATCTTTGACAACTTCCAATTTTCCTAGATTAATACTTCATACATTCCATGTTCTGATTATTAATGGATGTTTGCAGCTGTTTCTTCTCATCTTGAGATGTGCCACATCAGAAAATGGGGATCCTGAAAGCTTTACTCTATGCACATCATTAAGATCAGCTCTTCTCTGAAGAGGCAGCTTTTCTGCAGTCATAATCTGAGTACCTTCAGACCTGAGAGGCTCATCTTCTGGGACTATATTGTCCAATGTTTCACTGCTATTCATAAGGTTTTTTTCTGGCCAATTCTTCGAGAAGTGGATGGCTTCTTTTTCTTCCGAGTCTGTCTTAGTCTAGAGGTTCCCCTGAAACCTGTCCTTCATGGGTAACCCTGCTGGCATTTGAAACACCAATGGCATAGCCTCAAGCCTCACAGCAACACTCAAGCTATTACAGTAGACAGACAAGCTTGTCTACCCTAGCTGTTCCACACTGCTCTGCTCATTTTCTGGTCTTCTCCACCCTGCTCCCTTCCCAGCCTGCACCAGGGGCAAGACACCCACTGGCCCCGGGGCTGGCTTACTGCTGTCTGCAGCCCAGGAATGGCTCCACACAGGGCTTTATTTATCCTATGGTTTGTAAATTCTAACTTCTGTGATGTAAATGAGTCAGGATTAGAGACAGTTATGTTAAGGAGGATGAATACAATCTATGAGATTAGGTTGTATCTTGAGTCAATCTCTTCAGAGATATAAAAGAGATCAAATAAGCAATCAGTGATTGAGGGATCTGTTACCACCAAGAAATAAGAGCTGGGAGAAGAGCTTATTCTTGGACCCAGAGTCACTATGCTGAGAACCTCCTAGGCCCAGGGCAAGACTGATGCCAAGATACATGGAGGTCTCTAGGGATCACCAGGCCTACACATGTTGAAAGGAGATAAGGATTTTCCTCTAGAGTGGACAGCAAGAGAAAACCTTCCCCTAAAGCCAGTGCTCTAAATTTGGACTTCCGGTCCTTTGTGGTTGTATTTACACTTGGTAATCTGGATCCATACTGCTGGTTGCTGAATAATGTAGAAATCATAATGGAATTCTGCTCTTAGGATTGCCCCAAGTCCCCATTCCACATTCAAAGTACCATATCCCAGGGCCTGAGTCCTTGGAAACTGCTACTGCCTTCCACCTCTGCTGACTTCCCAAATGCACCCACTCACTGATCACCTGCTCTATCAGGACACAACTATCCTTACTTTTTAAATAAAAAGCAATTTTTTTCCTCATTCTCCAAAAAAAAAAAAAAAAAATTGCATACTTAAATTATATATACTGAATGAAAAATGATTCCATTTAGTAGTAAAATGTCTGAGGACAGCTATATTTAGAAAATAAATAGTAATAGATTCTTCTGACACAGGTATGTTTGTTGAATATATGCCAATAAAGATAAATATTAGCTTCTCCAGAAAGAGGGAATGTGGGTTAATTATAATCACATTAGTTGTAACCATATTAAAGTGAAAGAGCATGTGTCCTTGTGTTGAATGAACCTCCAGTGATACTGATTCAGAAAAAAGGGACACAATGTATGGTATATCTCTAACCTGACACCCCCACTGCCAAATTTAATAGGCAGTTGTGTTCTCCGACAACTATTATTTCTAAGATGTTCTGGTGCTATAGGTTCATTCCCCTACAAGTAGAACAGTAGATGATCACAGACCAAAACCAAAACCCAACTCACTGCCATCAACTTGATTCAAATTCACGGTGAACACCACTGGGTTTCCAAGGCAGTAAATCTTTACAGAAGTAGATCACCCCATTTTCCTTTCATGGAGTGGCTGGTGGGTTTGAACCATCAGCCTTCTGGTTAGCAGTCAAATGCCTTAGGCACTGTACCACGAGAGCTCCTTAGATAATCTCATAGCTCTGCTTACTTCCCTTAACAAATCACCACAGGAAAAAAAGAAAAAAATCTCAATCCTCATGATACCTTTCAAGCCTCTCCATAATCCCAATCTCTTCTGCATCATTCCCACAGTGTGTTTCATCCTAGTCTCTGCTCCAGCTCCCCTGGAGTAGTGATGGCACTGCCATGCCTTCACATGCTGAGGTCCACATGGAGATGCACCACTCAGCACCCTCTTAAAGGAAGGACATGTGGCCCAGCTGTGGGACTGTAGTTTGCAGACAGCTTCTAGTCAGCATCTTCAGGGTCTGCTTCATCTCTAGAGCCTCTTCATCCCAGGTCATGCCTTCATGGAACAGCTGACAAACCAGGGACTGAACAAGAGGGGCTTATAAAGACCTGATCATTTCAGAATTACTCTAGAGCACTCAGGGGAGGTTCACTTTGGTGCTCCCTGTTGGGTGGGTTGAGGATTTGCTGGGTTTGCAAAGCACCTGTCTAAGTCCATTTCCTCCTTCTTTTCACAGGTGTTGATTCCTAATAAAGAACTGTCACTCCAAACTCTATCTCAATGTCTGATTTCAGAAATCCCAAACTGCCACCTACGTCTGCATTAGTCTCATTCTCTTCTTCATCCTCTATCAAAATCATTTTTCTTCAAGGTTCAACTCAAATAATGTCTCCATGAAACAATCTTTGATCCTGCCAGTCAGGAAAAATTGTTCCTTTACTTCAAACCTCTCCCGGACCAAATTATTCTTATCTATTCAGCACGTCATTCATTTTCTTATATTGAAGTTAAAGGTTTAAATTTTAAGTTTATTGAGAGCATAGTCTGTCTTATTTAGTTTTGTATGTCCTAATGCTTAACAGATAAGAGTTATGAATTAAGAAACTAATTTATGATCTGAAATCTACCTACATCTCCTCTTTTTTCCTTCTCCATTATAAATAAAATAACAGCTAATCATCCATTTCTAGTATTACATACATATGCCCAGTTCTTTCCATGTTTTTAGTCATATTCTACACTTAACCTGTGCTTTCTGATCTAGCCAAACAAATCTGCTTTTCACGGTGTATATGCCAGTTCCTGTATTTAACTCAACACATAAGAAATGCTACCTACTTCCCAGACAGCATGATCCTTCCTTCAAAATACTGCTCAAGAATAAGCACCTCAGGTTATTACTGCTCAACTCCAGGCACCTCAAGATCTCTTCATTCACACAATTTAAGCATCTATTAAGCATTATGTTTCATCAAAACAGTGACCAATTTTTATGTTTCCTTAACTCTTTCCAAGACTAGCAAAATATTCTCTAAGTGAAAAATGTAAAATACATATAATTTGGAATAATAATATATATGTATCCTCACTTCCCCACTTTCCAAAATGATAATCTCACAATTTTTTCCTTTTTCTCCTCAATTCACATACATCTGGGCCTATCATAAACATAAAAGCCAACAAAACCACCCTATCCCTGTCTGATGACTTATGCCATAATTTGTTGAGAAAATAAAAGCAATCAGTCATAACCTCACTCTTCTTTCCATCACCGAAACTATTAACACACCAGTATCATGACCTAATCCCTGCTTTCCCTCTTACAACAATGGGTTAGGCATTCCTACCAGAGGCCAACTGTGTTCTGGATTCCAACTTTAAGATTTTGTTCCCATAATTATCTCCTCTCTATCTTGTGTCATCAATGTCTTTCTGGATCATCTCCAACACCATACACCAACATACCAACATGTTCTAATATCTCCTATCTTCAGAAAACTACTTTGACTCCAAATTCCCTGTATCATACAGTAAAACTTATTAAAAGAGTTTCCTAGTAGACATATCCAAGTTTTCACCTTATATTCACTAATTAATTCTCCTTGGTCATGTTTCACTGTGTCTACATCACTGAGATAGCTCTTCTTAAGGTCACTAATGACTCTCATATCGCCAAATGTAATGGCCCCTTCTCAGTTTTTTATCTTGATTGAGCTCTCAAAGCATTCAGCATAGGTGCCATTTAAGAAATATTCTTGGTAACACTTCTCTTAGCTTCTTCTTGTTGTTGTTGTTAAGTGCTGTCGAGTCATTTCCGACTCATAGCGACCCCATGC
>NW_006921835.1:5074680-5085691 GCF_000298275.1 Orycteropus afer afer
GTGGTGCCACATCAGCAAATGAAGGTCTTGAAAGCTTTCTCTTTTCCATATGAGTAAGGCTGGGTTTACTCAGATGTTGCAGCTCTTTCCCAGACCTATTTTGAGAGCCCTTTAGCCTAAACGGACTGTTCCTAAAGGTGCGTGGTAATGTTCTAAACAGTGTTTCTTTGCTATTCATAAGGTTTTCCCTGTCCAATTCTTTGAGAAGTGGACGGCCTCTTCCTTGTTCCTAGTCTGTCTCAGTCTATAAGCTGGGCTGTTACCTGTGCACCAGGTGCAGCTCGCTGGGTTTTAAACACCAGAGGCTCAGCCTCAAAACTCAAGTCTACATGTCACCACAGCAGGACAAACCGACAGACAAGTTTGTCTTGCTGTTGGAGACCTCTCGTATCACCCCCACCTGGGTCCCTGTGGCTGACTATACCTCTGTGTGGCTTCCTGGCTTTTAATCCCCTTTCTCCTGCTCTTCCCACCTGCTACTTTGGGCGTCCCTGAGTTGTCTCTCCTCACCTGTAACCCTTAGCTTCTTATAACATCATATTCCCTTTTTAGGCTTTTCTCCTAACTTACTGGATGTTCCTTCTCAATCCCTTTTGCTGGTTCCTCTACCACTGCTTGACTTCTAAATGTTGTCAAGTCCAGATTTGGATCTCTCTACAACTTCATTTCTATGTGATCACAACCAAATACTTTGCTTTGAATATTATCTCATGCTATCTCTATGCCAGCATCTCTTTATCTCTAGCCTTGACCTTATTCTTCACTGAGCTCCAGACTCATACACAGCATAAACACAAGGATAACTATTAGGCTTCTCAAACTTAATATAGCCCAAACAGAAGTCTTGATTCCTGAAACTGCTCCCAAATATTCCTCTCTCTAAAACTGTCAATCCTTAGTATAGGAAATCATCATCCATCCAGTTTTCAAGTCACACAAATACAGTAGTCATTCTTCTTCTTCTTTTTAATATATATAACACAGAATTTACCAATTCAGTTTTTTCACATGTACAATTTAGTGCCATCAATTATATTAACTGTGCTTTCCAACCATCATCAGTAATCATTGCCAGATTTTCCATCACCATAAATATAAACAGTTATTCTTGGTTCCTTTCTTTCTCTTACCTCTCACATCCAATTCCATCAATAAGTATTGTTACTTCTACCACCAAAACTTATCTTGAATCTATTCACACCTCTTCATCTGTACTACTACCATCCTTATCCAAGTTACAGACTCCTTCACTTAGATGACAGCAAAAACTTCCTATTGACCTTCCAGATCCTCCTTTTGGACTCTTAAAAGTCATTCTGTGCACAGCTGTAAAATGATTTTTTAAACCATGTATTAGATTAACTTATTCCCCTATTAAAACCCTCCAAAGGCTTTTATATGGTACTTACTGTAAAGTGCTTGGCTTGCAAAGCATCTCCTACCAACCTCTCCCCCACTTCTTCACTATGCTGCACTCATACTCGCCTTATTTCTGATACTTGAACATACTAAGCTTATTCCTGCCCTAGAGACTACACTTTACTGTTCTTTTCTCTGAAATGCCATGTCCTCAATCTCTGCATGGCTGGCTCCTCCTTATCATTTAAGTCTCTTTTTTAATTGTCACCTCCACAAATAGTCTTCCATGACCACCAAACATATATTAAAGGCCCCTTCTCCCAGGTAGGCACTATAACATAACCCTAATTTATCTTATTCCTCATATTTATCACTTTATAAAACTGCAGCATTCATTTCTTAGATGTTGTCTGCCCTGTCTCTTCCCTCTTCCAAGAAAACAGGTACCTTGTTTATTTTTCTATTCACTGTACCTCTAAATGCCTAGAAGAGACCTGGAATCTAAGAGTTGCTCTATAAATATTTTTGAATGGAAATAAACATTAATCTTTTAAATAGCAGCCTCCTAAGACACCCAGCAGGCAGTGTTTTGTTTCATTGTACATAGGGTCGCTATGAGTCAGAGCCAACCCAACAACACCTAACAACAACAAGACACCCACACTGAGAGCCAGGCCTTTGGTTCTTACATCCATATTGTACTTTCACACTGAACTGTAAGGTCTATTTAGTTGTCCATTTCTTCTCTTATTTGTTAATTCCTTGAGAACAAAGATATCCTATCTTTGCATTAACATCAACTAGCACAGTTCTTAGGAGGGAGCTCTGGTGGTGTAGTGCCTAAGCCATCTGACTGCTAACCAGAAGGCTGGCAGTTCAGACCAACCAGCCACTCCTTGGAAGGAAGTTTGGGCAATCTACTTCCATACTGATGCTGCCTTGGAAACCCAAGGAGGGGTCGCTCTGAGTCGCATTTGACTCGACAGCAGTGAGTTTTGTTTTGTTTTTTTAGCACAGTTATTATCACAGAGTAAGGTACACTATAAATATTCATTTAAGGAAGAAAGGAAGGGAAACAAGATGGAGAGGAAGCAGTATGACATAGAATAAATCTGTAGATAAACACAAGGGAGACCCACAAAAGAACAGAACAATGAGTACAACACTATCACATTTAAGGCAAAGTAGTCACCTCATATAAGTAAAGCTTCACTGATATATTCAAATTCCAGAACTTTATGTCTTTATTTAAAGCTCTTGCTAATCCTACACTATCTTCAAATGTCATTGGTGTGACACAGAGTTCAAATTCCTACATAAAATGCTCATCTAATAGGAAAGTAGTGCCAAAGTTCTCTGAGTTAGTTCTACTACTATGGCTTATGGAATATACCTTAGGCTATTTATCAATTCAATAATTCATTTTATGAAGTGTCAACAGAGGGCCTGCCACTGTACAAGGTGTGGACCTAAATATGCTGTGTCAGAGCAGGTAAAAAATTTACCGTTCTAGTGCAAAAAGTTCAGCTTACTCTTTATCTCTTTCCTTTTATGTCAAGCCGGAATCATTAAAATGTTATGACCATTTACTTGACCTCTGATCTAAGTTTGGAAAAAATAAAATACAAGTTTGTTCAATTTATGCCCTGTAATAAAAGTTATCTATTATTTCACAATGTGGAAACAGAGTTACCGTTTTCCTTTTCTTTTGTTTTTAAATAGAAAACTTCATCTCAAAGAGAATGCAAAGGAAAAGAATTCTGACATTTTTTAGCATATCCAAAGAAGAAATAACCCCATTCTTTACAAATAGAAAGCCACCCACGGAGCACATGCTGGTATATTGAGATAGAGGCCAGCCCTCATCACTAATTACACATACATCTATTGCATGCCTCCTATGCAGATTCCTGTCCCCCAAAGGAATTAAGTCCAAAGGGTGAGACAACACATATGCAAAAAGCTAAAGAAAAGTCACAAGTAACATATGCTGTGTATCAAGTGTGTGGTTTAGACAGCAAAGGCTGTAGGACTTCAGTGGAGGGAAGGTTAACAGAGGATGTGGATCTTGAAAATGGCCACAGAACAAGGAAGACTATTGTTTTTTTTTATGGCAGTAAGTTACTACCCCAAAATTTGAAAATACAGTTTTTTTGAGAGTTAAACTATGAAATCAACACATAACAAAAGGAGAGCTATATATAGTGCTCTCAATGAGAGTGAAAAGATCAATGTCCAGCAAGCCTTGACAGTAAAATCATTGAATTTATTAATGTATCTAAAGATATGCATCAAGTCAAGTTGATGAGAGGATTATACTGTGCTGGTGAACACCACAGACCAGCAGGGTCTGATGCCATTAGAGACTCTACTCATGTAATTTCCCGTGTTCTGACAGTACATTCATCATGCAACCTTTTGATAATTAAATTTTTAATGTAGTTTGCCTAAAGGGAAACAATGTGCTAGTTAGGGCAACATGAACACCAGATCTGCTCAGCAATTCAATTTCCCAATGTAAATTATTGCACTGGCATACTGATTTTATACATCAGTCTCTTGTGAGCTTTGTTAGTGCCAGTCATCATCCCTGAGTTGGATTAATTATACAACATTGATAAAATGAACTTTTTGACGTTCCGGAAATGTACAAGACTGTTGGTGCAAAAAAGAGTTCATTCATGTGTCTAGGAACTCCAGAAAGAGGTAAGTTTAGACATATATGTTAAAAGAAAATTATGTAATGTTTAAAATATCACACTAAGGCATTTGGAGTTAATTCTTTAAGCAGTAGGGTCTCATTGGTGAAATCTGAATGGGGGTAACATATCAAAACTGTCAGTTACAGGTCTACTATGTGTAACTTTAGTAACTTTAGCTTAGAGGAGCTCACCATTTAATTAAAGAGTTAGTCAAGCAAACAGCTAATTAGAAAACAGTATTAGAAGTGCATAGAAAAGTCTGGGAAAAACAAAGATGTGTACCTGAAGTTCACTCTAGGGATAACAGTGGTCAGGGAATGTCTCCCAGAATAGAGGACAGGACCTACATATTTTTCTATTAGACTTTAATGTTCTTTCAGACTGTCCCCTTTATTTAGATACTTTTTTTTTTCATTTAAGAGAAATATTTCAAAGAGCTTCAGAAGTATATTTATATTTCTGACATTCTGATACTAGATACTCCTACCTGGATGTTCTATTAAAAAGAAAAATCAAATCCTTTCCTGTTGAGTCAATTCCTACTCATGGTGAGTCCCTGTGTTACAGAGCACAACTGCTCCATAGGGTTTTCTTTGCTGTAATCTTTACTGAAGCAAATTGCCAGGACTTTCTTCTATGGTGTTGCTGAATGGGTTTAAACTATCAACTTTTAAGTTACTAGTCATGCACAAAAATTTGAGCCACCCAGGGACTTAGGATGTGCTATCTGTTATTGGTAGTGTGTGCTATCAAGTCACTTAAAACTCATAATCACCTTAAAGACCAAAGTATAACAGACTCATAGGGTTTCCAAGGCTGTAACCTTTACAGAAGCAGATTGTCACATCTTTCTCCCATGACATGTCTAGTGGGCTCAAACCGTCGACCTTTTGGTTAACATCTGAGCATTTAACAACTGCACCATCAGGACTTTTTGGATATGCTATTTTGTTATTGTTAGGTGCCCTTGAGTCAGTTCTGATACATAGCAACGTTATGTACAACAGAATGAAACACTGCCCCTTCCTGCACTATCCTCACGATCATCTCTATACTTGAGTCTATTGTTGTAGCCACTGTGTCAATCCATGTAGTTGAGGAACTTCCTTTTTCACTGATCCTCTTCTTATTGATAAAAGCATTCGATTGTGTGCATCACAACAAATTAAGGAACATTGAGAAGAATGGGAATTCCAGAACACTTAATTATGCTCATGAGAAACCTGTACATAGACCAGGAGGCTGTCATTTGAACAGAACAAAGGGAAACTGCACAGTTTAAAATCAGGAAGGGAGTGCATCAGGGGTGTGTCATTTCACATACTTATTCAATCAGTATGCTGAGCAAATAATCTGACAAGGTGGACTATATGAAGAAGAGTGGGCATCAGGATTGAAGGAAGACCCATTAACAACATGTGATAAGAAGATGACACAACTTTGCTTGCTGAAAGTGAGAATGACTTGAAGCACTTACTGATGAAGATTAAAGACTACAGTCTGCAAGTATGAATTACATCTCAACACAAAGAAAATGAAAATCGTCACAACTGGACTGATAAGCAGCATCATAATAAATGGAGGAAAGATTGAAGTCAAAGATTTCATACTTCTTGGTCCCTCAATCACAATGAACACAATGGAAGCAGCAGTCAACATATCAGACAATGTATTGTACTGGGCAACTCTGCTGCAAAAGACCTCTTTAAAGTGCTGAAGAGCAAAGATGTCTCTTTGAAGACTAAGGTGCACCTAACCCAAGTCATGGTATTTTCAATTGCCTCATACGCATGTGAAAGCTGGCCAATGAATAAGGACGACTGAAGAAGAGTTGATGCTTCTGAGTTGTGGTGTTGGGAAAGAATTCCGAAAGTATCAGGGACTGCCAAAAATACTAATAAATCTGTCCTGGAAAAAGTGCAGTCGGAATGTTTCTTGGAAGCAAGAACAGCCAGACTTCATCTCACCTACTTTGGTCATGTTGTCAGAAGGACCATTATACTTGTAAAGTGGAGGGTCAATGACAAAGGGGAAGGCCTCAGCAAGATGGATTAACACAGTGACTGCAACGATGGGCTCAGGTACAGCAAGGATTGTGAGGCTGGCACAGGACCGGGCAGTGTTTTCATTCTGTTTTACACAGGGTCACTATGAGTCTGTGCTGACTCCATGGTACCTAACAACAGCAACAACTACTTTATCAAGCATGATATCCTTCTCCAGAGAATCCTCCCTCTGATAACATGTCTATAGTATGTGAGATAAAGTCTCTCCATTCTCACTTCTAAGAGAGCATTATGACTGTACTTCTTCCAAGACAGATTTTTTCATTCTTCTGGTAGTCCATTGTTATTGCTGTTGTAAGGTGCCATTGACTTGGCACCAACTCATAGCCACTCTATGTACCTATGTACAACAGAACAAAATACTGCCTGGTCCTGTGCCAGCCTCACAATCCTTGCTATGCTTGAGACCAGCACTGCAGCCACTGTGTCAATTCATCCTGTTGAGGTTCTTCTGCTTTTTAACTAACCCTCTACTTTACCAAGCATGATATCCTTCTCCAGGGAATGGCCCTTCTGACCACATGACCAAAGTAGGTGAGACAATGTCTGGTCATTCTTACTTCTAAGGAGCTTTCCAGCTGCAATCCTTCCAGGACAAATTTGTTTGTTCTTCTGGTAGTCCATGGTATTTTCAGTATTCTTCGCCAACACCACAATTCAAAGGCATCAACACTTCTTCAATTTTCCTTACTCATTATCCAGCTTTCACATGCATATGAGGTGATTGAAAATACCTTGGCTTGGGTTAGGCTCACACTAGACTTCTAAGTGACATCCTTGCTCCTTAAACTTAAAGAGGTCTTTTGCAGCAGACCTGCCCAGTGCAACAAGATGTCTGATTTCCTAACTGCTACTTCTATGGGTGTTGAGTGTGGATCTAAGCAAAATGAAATTACTGACAACTTCAAACTTTACCAACAGCATAATTCAAAGGCATCAATTCTTCCAACATATAATCAGCCCCATTGTCACATGTTACAAACTTGTAACAAAGATTTTGGCTCTTTGTTACCATTGAGCCTCAGTTATTTCTCTGCTTCAATTCAGGTTTTCATTACTTCTCAGCTGGATTACTGAAATAATCTAAACGGTGTTCTGCCTTCATTCCAACCAACTTCTACCAAATACATCTTCAGTTTTAGAGCTAAGATGATGGTTCATTTAGTCATTCAACAAATACATATTGTGTGTCAGAGACTTTTCTAAGCAAAAGGGAGACACTAGTGAAAAAAAAAAACAAAAACAGAAAGTTCTTGCTTTTCATAAACATTATATCCTACACAGGACAATCAATATATAAACAAAGAATTTTTTTTTTTCAATAGTGATAAATACCTTAAGATATTTACAATTAAATAATGTGGCAAAGAGTGTTTGGGAAATTAGGTTGTCATGAGTTCTCCTGGGCAGGTGGCAAATGAGTGGACACCTAGATAATAAGAAGCTAGTCATGCAAAAACATGAGGACAAAACATTTCACACAAAGGAATAACAGAATCAAAGTCCCTAATATGGACATGAGTTTAAATGTTAAATGAATAGAAAAATGAAATGATGGCTATAATGAGAGGGCAAGAGGAAGAGTGATAAAGGAAAATGTCACTAAGCTGGGCAGTGGGCACTCATCTATGACCCAGTGAGTTTGAATTTTATAGGAGCCCTAGTGGTGTAGTGGTTTAAGTGCTCATCTGCTAACCTAGGGTCAGTGGTTTGAACCCACCAGCTGCTCCATGGGAGAATGATGTGGCACATTTATGGATGTGGCTTCCATAAGTATTTACAGCTTTGAAAACCCTGTGGAACAGTTCTACTCTGTCCTCTAGGGGTGCTAGGAGTTGGCATCAACTGATGCCAACAGGTTTTGGCCATGGAAAGTTATTGAAAATATATAAGTAGAAGAGTGTGTCATGATTTAATTTGCAATTTGAAAGTTCATTTAAAGACTATGTGGAAAATTGACACTAGAAAAAAACAAGGATGAAAGAAGGGAGACCCTTCTAGAGTCTACCACAAGAGTGCAGGCACAATGTATAGTCTGTAGATGAGGGGGATGATGTAAACAATGGAGGAATGGAGGAGCAGGTGGCTTGGGGATATATTTTGGAGCTAGAGCCAACACCATTTGTTGATGGACTGAACGGAAGAGATGGTAAAAAGAGAGAAAACCAAGAATCTGTAACCTAAATGAAATAGGGTCAATTTTGGTGTCATTTACTGAGATAGAAAAGACTAGGTAGGAGAGGAGATTTTAGATGGTTAGGGGAGTTCCATTTTGGTCAAATCAAATTTGAATACATATTAGAAATCCAAGTACAGATGTCAAATATTCAGTTGATGTGTTAGACTGGGTTCTCTAGAGAAAGAAAACCAGTAAAGCTGGAGGCTTTTCCCAACTCTTGCAGCTGCAGGGGCTGAGGAATTCAAGGTTGGCAGGCAGTGTACTGGCTGTTGACACCAACAAATGATGAATCCAAGATCACTAGGCTGAATGGTGGATTGTTTGCTCATGGACAGTTGTAGGCAGCACAACAGAATCCCAATCCACAGAGGAATGTCTCTTTTTCCAGGATGTCCATAGATATACTGGAAGCAGGCCACACCCCTAGCAAAACTCCCTTTCAACAGATTGGCTGCTCAAAACATAATCATCTGATCCCATCATGGGAATAACCACATCACAACAGCTTAAACTGCACAGAATCATGGACTAGCCAAGTGGACACACAGCTCCAACTATCACAGTCCACCCCTTGTCAACTTGGCAGTTGTACACATCTTCTTAGCCATATATAATCTCTAAATAAGGACAATTATAAAGTCATATTTGCACCTAACATGATATGCTAACACACATACAACCAAAATTCATTAACCTTATTTACATTTCACTGTTTATAACAGAAGGAAACAAAAATATTTGATGCACAAATACAATGAAGTAATATAACAATCACAGTCTTCGTTTCTGCAGCTAGTCATGTGGTCATAGCTGATATTCAGAACTACCTTCTTCCACCACCCATTCTGTATTTCCCTTGCTCTCTGCAGGCACCTCAGCTGGTTGTGATTCTTTGCCTGGTGGGGTGACCTAAACCTTCATTCCTGAAGGGTCTGGACCATTAGCAGTCTTATCGGAATTGGGTTGCTGTAATTTTCCATTGACTTTAATCACAGGGCATGGTAGTACTAAGAGATGTCCTAAAGAATCTCCTATATTCCAGACATATTCTTCTTTATCTCTGTTATGTAAAGCCAATCCAATTTCCCCTTGGTAATCAGTATCTATCACACTAGATAACACAGTAATGCCCTTCTTTGTCTGTTGATCCAGAGGCATGAGGAAGCCAAAATGGCCGGGTGGCATTCTTAATTTCCAGTTCAATGCAATCAGTATGGTATCTCCAGGTGGGAGTGTTCCTCCCTTTGGGACTAAGATCTCCAGACCCGCAGAGCATAGGGTAGCAGCTAAAATTTTTTGAGTGGATCACTAGAGGTAACAGTGAGTGGTACCACTCCTGTTTCTACCCCTTGGTTCCTGGACCCGTGAATCCTGGCTATTGGAGAAACAGAACCATATACTGGAACTGGTTTAGAGCATATACAGACTCCTGGAGAACAATGCCCCAATCCTTCAAGGTATTGCCACCTAGCTGGTGCCATAATTGTGTTTTCAGGAGACCATTCCATCGTTCTATCAAACCAGCTGCTTCAGGATGATGGGGAACATGGTAAGACCAGTTAACTCCATGAGTATAAGCCCAATGCCACACTTCATTTGCTGTGAAGGGAGTCCTTTGATCCGAAGCAATGCTGTGTGGGATACCATGACAGTGGATAAGGCATTCTGTAAGTCCATGGATGGTAGTTTTGGCAGAAGCATTGCATGCAGGGACGGCAAATCCATATCCTGAATGAGTATCTATTCCAGTAAGAACAAAACGCTGTCCTTTCCATGATGGAAGTGGTCCAGTGTAATCAACCTGCTGGCTGATCATCCTGAGTTATGGTTCCATATTGCGGACTCAGTGTTGGTCTCTGCTGCTGGCAGATTGGGCACTCAGCAGTGAAGGTAGCCAAATCAGCCTTCGTAAGTGGTAGTCCATCTTGCTGAGCCCATGCATAACCTCCATCCCTGTCATCATGGCCACTTTGTTCATGAGCCCACTGAGCAATGACAGGAGTAGCTGGGGGAAAAGGATGACTGGTTTCCACTGAACATGTCATCCTATCCACCTGATTGTTAAAGTCCTCCTCTGCCGAGGTAACCTTTTGGTGGGTATTCCCATGAGACACAAATACCTTTACTCCTTTGGCCCATTCAGAGAGATATATCCACATACTTCTTCCCCATACATCCTTATCACCAATCTTCCAATCATGCTCCTTCTAAGTCCCAGGCCATCCAGCTAAGCCATTAGCCACAGCCAATGAATCCATATATAATCACACATCTGGCCATTTCTTATTCCATGCAAAGTGAACAGTCATATGCATGGCTTGAAGTTCTGCCCATTGGGAGGATTTCCCTTCACCACTATCCTTTAAGGAAGTCCCAGAAAGGGGTTGCAGTGCCACTACTGTCCACTTTCGAGTGGTGCCTGCATATCGCACAGGACCATCTGTAAACCAGGCACGAGTTTTCTCTTCCTCAGTCATCTGATCATAAGGAACTCTCCATGAGGCCATAGGTGCAGAGTGGGACAGGGAAGGTAATGTGACTGGAGTGGAGACCATAGGAATTTGGGCCACTTCCTCATTCAACTTACTTGTGCCTTCAGGTCCTGCTCGAGCCTGATCTCTGATATACCACTTCCATTTAATGATGGAGTGCTGCTGTGCACGTCCAACTTTATGACTCTGTGGGTCAGACAACACCCAGTTCAT
>NW_006921835.1:5086281-5089008 GCF_000298275.1 Orycteropus afer afer
TAGAAATTTCACTGAGGTGGAAGGTGCTTGAATTTTTGTTGAGTTAACTTCCCAATCTCTGGCACGCATATGTCTCACCAATAAGTCTAGAGTCATCGATATTTCTTCTTTACTAGGTCCAATCAGCATGATGTCATCAATATAATGGACCAGTGTGATGTCTTGTGGATGGGAAAGGCAATCAAGATCCCTATGGATTAAATTATGACATAGTGCCAGGGAGTTGATGTACTCCTGAGGAAGGACTGTAAAAGTATACTGTTGGCCTTGCCAACTGAAGGCAAACTGCTTCTGATGGTCTTTTGAAATTGGTATTGAGAAAAGGCATTGGCCAGGTCAATAGCTGCATACCAAGTTCCAGGAGATGTACTAATTCGCTCAAGTAAGGAAACCACATCAGGAACAGCAGCTGTAATTGGAGTTACCACCTGATTAAGTTTACGATAATCTACTGTCATTCTCCAAGATCCATCTGTTTTTTGCACAGGCCAAATAGGTGAATTAAATGGGGATGTGGTGGGAATCACCACCCTGGATCCTTCAAGTCCTTGATGGTGGCAGTAATCTCTGTAACCCCTCCAGGGATGTGGTATAGCTTTTGATTTACTATTTTTGAAGGTAGAGGCAGTTCTAATGGCTTTCACATGGCTTTTCCTACCATAATAGCCCTAACTCCACATGTGGGAATTCTGCCAATTGTTCAGTATATCTATTCCAATTATGCATTCTGGAACTGGGGAAATCACAACAGGATGGGTTCAGGGACCCACTGGACCCACTGTAAGACACACCTTAGCTAAGTCTCCATCAATAACTTGACCTCCATATGCCCCTACTCTGACTGGTGGGTCACAATGATGCTTTGGGTCTCCTGGAATTAGTGTCAGTTCAGATCCAGTGTCCAGTAATCTGCAAAAAGTCTGATTATTTCCTTTTCCCCAATCAACAGTCACTCTCGTATAAGGCCTCAGATCCCTTTGGGGATGGCTCAGAGAAAGACTGACGTTATAGATTTTTGGCAACATAATGGGGTCCTTCCTCAAAGGGACCAGGCCTCCCCTTCATTCAAGAGGTTGTGGGTCTGTAAACTGACTCAAGTCTGGGAATTGATTGAGAGGCTGTGACTCTGTATTCTGGCGATTCAATCTAGGTTGTTGTTCACATGACCTAGAATTCTATCTATACAGATCAAGTAAATATTTTGTAGGCTTGCCATGTATTTCACTACTAGGAACACCATGAGCAAGTAGCCAATGCCATAATTTCACACAAGTCAGACTATTCTGATTACTTCCGACTCTGCTGTCCATTATGGTAACCACAACCACCTTGCCTTTATCGATTAACTGCTACTACTTGGCCCCTACTACCACGGGGTCCAATAAGCCCCATCGTAATTAAGTTTCTTAGTTCATTTAGGGCGTTTCCCACTGTCAAATCAGGTTTACATAAAATAGCAATCATAGCAGTCTTTAAGGATGCTGGATTTCCCTTCACAAATTTATTCCTCACTGTACTGGTGAAAGGTGTGTCTTCTGGACTCTCCATTTCTGGCTCTAGGGGTCTAATCCGATAAATCCATTCTAACAGGCCAATTTCCCTAAGCTTCTGGATACCTTCTTCTACATTATACCAAGGCAGGCCTAGTACTTCAATTTGACTTAAAGTAGGCCACTGCATAATCCATGCTTCAGTAAGTCAACCAAATAAACAATTAGATCCTTTCCTAATCTCTTGAGATGAAACATTGAATGAAGAATCTGTACTTAGTGGGCCTAAATCAATAAACTCAGACTGATCCAATTTTACATTCCTTGCACCATTATCCCACACCCTCAGTAGCCATTCCCATACATATTCTACAGGTTTCCGTTCGTACATGTTAGCAAAATCAAGTAGGTCTTTTCAGGAGTAGTGTACCACCTCCTCAGTCACACTTTCTATTTTACCTTTTGGGGCTTGCTTGGACTTAACTTTAGTTATAGGTCAGGCAGCAACAATGGGTGGTTGAGGCAGTTCCTGGGAACATTCAGGAATGTCTTCCATGGTAGTATCTTTCACTGCCTCAGGCAATGACCCAGCAGGACCAGTTTGGCTAATCCCATCAAACTGAGAGGGGATAATGGTTTTACCGTAATCCATTCAGATAGTAGGGATTCAACAGAATTTATAGGCTCCATATCCTGATATTCCTGGCTATCTGTCCATATGTCCCCATTCCAGGTTTCAGGATCCCATTTTTTCCCAAACAATGCCCTCACTTTAATGTCAAACACCATTCTGGGTTGGCAATTTAATTGGCATTGTAATTCAGCCACCCTTACAATAAGACTATGGGTTTGTTTTTCAGCAATATCAGCTCTGTTACTAGAAGATATAAGGCATTCTTTCAGAGCACAACTGGAAACACTGAGGTCTTTTATGTGGCACTTGAGCTGAGACTCAGCAGGTCTGAGCTCACCTCGCTCTCTCACCACTTTGTCTAGTGTGAGTAGGACCAACCAACCAGCTTCATTATACTCCTCAGGCTGATAAAATTGAAATAAAAAGTATCAAATATGCAATCACCCAGAGTGTCACTTCTCACAAATACTTGATCTATTGGTGGTGCTATTTTGCATATTAATGTTACCATCTCATGCCACGGATTAGCAGGGCCCTCTTTACTAATGTTTTTAAGATCACTAGTGTTTTTAAGATTAATCAAACTGGAGAACCAATTTAGGA
>NW_006921835.1:5090393-5092251 GCF_000298275.1 Orycteropus afer afer
AGCTGCAGGGGCTGAGAAGGTCAAGGTTGGTAGGCAGTATACTGGCTGTTGACTCCAACGAATGACGGATCCAAAATCACTAGGCTGAATGGTGGATTGTTCGCTCACCGACAGTTGTAGGCAGCACAACAGAATCCTGATCCACAGAGGAAGGTCTCTATTCCCAGGATGTCCATAGATATACTGGAAGCAGGCTACCCCCCTAGCAAAACTCCCTTTCAACAGATTGGCTGCTCAAAACATAATCATCTGATCCCATCATGGGAATAACCACATCACAACAGCTTAAACCACACAGAATCGTGGTCTAGCCAAGTTGACACACAGCTCCAACTATCACAGTTGAATACAGAAATATGGAAGTCAATGAAAGAGTCATAGGTAGAGATATAAATGTGGGAGTCATTGATCTAGATGAGATTACCCAAAAATAAACTACAGAAAAAGAAAAATGGAAAGTCTAGGGACAATTCATATGGCACCTCAACATCTGGAAATCAAGCAGAGGTTGTGTCAGGAAAGGAGACTGAAGAGGAGAGGCCAGTGAAATAAAAGAGTCATCTGGTAAGCATGATGTCAAGAAAGCCAAAAGAGGGTTTCCAAACGAGGGAGTAGTCACCTGTGCCAGATGCTGCTGTGAGGGTAAGTCAAAAGACATACTGCACTTGGCAAGATGGAAGTCATTGGTGACCTCCTGAAGACCAATTTGAGAAGACTACTGGGGACAAAGTCCCCACTGAAGAAAATGTAATGGGAGAAAGTGGAAACAACAGAGACAACTGAAAGAAATCTAACCATGCAACTTCCCTGATTAAAAGCAATCAGAAGATCACCATTCATGTCATCTGCTTTAGGAAAAAGTTCAAATTCCTCATCTTACAATACCATGCTCTTCATGATCTGAGCCCTTAATATCTAAGTGATTTTATCTCTCACAATTACCCTCCCCCCACTGCTGTAAGTGCTCTAATATGAGTTAGGCAATGTCCAAGTCTCTTCCTTTACTGGATTTCCCTTTGCCCTTTCTTACATGAAGCAAAATTCTTACCAGTCCTTCAGTACCCTTCAAGTATTACCATCTCCAGGAAACTATTCCCTCCCTGCCATATGATTAACTCTTCCTTAAGTGTTTCCATGGATTGAATTATCTCCCTCCACCCCCACCGAAGCATCAGGATATCCAGGTAAAAAAAGGATGGGAGGCAAGGTTAGGCGCCAAGTCCCCTAGAGCCAGGAAAGGGAGGGAGCAGGAGAGGCTGGGGACCTGCGGAGCAGCAGGATATCCAGGTAAAAAGGGGTGGAGGCAAGGCTAGGCCCCAAGCCCCCTAGAACCAGGAAAGGGAGGGAGCCACCCGGGACCACAAAATGCCAGGTTCCAGGTAGGAATTAGGTAAGGGGAGGGCGCAGAGTTTTCCAACAGCTAAGGGAGACAAACTTGTCTGTCAGTTTGTCATCCTGTGGGGCTTGTATACTGCTGTGAGGCTTGTGTTCAGATGCCAGCAATGTTGCACATGGTGCACAGGTTTCAACACAGCTTAGAGACTAAGACAGAGTAAGAAGAAGGAGGAGGCCATCCACTTCTCACAATTTGGCCAGGGAAAACCTTATGAATAGCAGAGAAACACTGTCTAATACATTACTGGGCAACTTTATGAATAGCTTGGAAACATTGGCCAACACAGTGCAGGAAGATAAGCCCCTTAGGTCAGAAGGCACTCAAAATAGGACTGGGAAAGAGCTGCCTCATCAGAGCAGAACCAATTTTAATGATACGGATAAAGTAAGTCTTTCAGGTCCTCCAACATGAATGACTCAAATTAAGGAGAAACGGCTGCAAACATCCATTAATAATCGGAAT
>NW_006921835.1:5094493-5101661 GCF_000298275.1 Orycteropus afer afer
ATTGACAGAGAACTTCCAGAAATGCAAGCTGGATTCAGAAGAGGACATGGAATGAGGGATATCATTGCTGATGTCAGATGGATCTTGGCTCAAATCAAAGAATACCAGAAAGATGTTTTCATTGACTATGCAAAAGCATTTGATTGTATAGATCATAACAATTTGTGGATAACATTGAGAAGAATGGGAATTCCAGGACATTTAATTGTACTCATGAGGAACCTGTACATAGATCAGGTGTTCAAAAATGAAAAGGGAACACTACATGGTTTAAAATCAAGAAGGGAGTGCATTAGTGTTGTATTCTTTCACCATACTTATTCATTCTGTATGCTGAGCAAATAATCTGAGAAGCTGGACTATATGAAGAACATGGCATCAGGACTGGAGGAAGAATCATTAACTGTGATACACTGATGACACAACTTTGCTTGCTGAAAGTGAGGATGACTTGAAGTATTTACTGATGAAGATTGAAGAATACAGTCTGCAGTATGGATTACATTTCAATATAAAGAACACAAAAATCCTCACAACTGGTCCTATAAGCAACATTATGATAAATGGAGAAAAGATTGAAATTGTCAGAGACTTCACATTGCTTGGTCTACAATGAACGCCAATGGAAGCAGCTTTCAGGACATCAGATAATGTATTGCACTGGGCAAATTGGCCACAAAGGACCTCTTTCAAGTGCTGAAGAGCAAAGATATCTCCTTGAGGACTAAGGTGTGCCTGATACATGCCATGGTATTTTCAATCACTTCATATGCATGTGAGAGCTGGACAATGAATAAGGAAGACCATAGAAGAATTGATGCTTTTGAGCTGTGGTGTTGGTGAAGAATGCTGAAAGTACCATGGATTGCTAAAAGAACTAACGGGTCTGTCCTGGAGGAAGTGCAGGCAGAATGATCCTTGGAGGCTAGCATGGCCAGACTTCATCTCACATACTTTGGTCATGTTGTCAGAAGAGACCAACCCTGGAGAAGGATGTCATGCTTGGTAAGGTGGAGGGTCAACGAAAGAGGGAAAGGCCTTCAATGAGATGGATTGACGTGGTGGGAGCAGCGATGGACTCAAGTATAGCAAGAATCATGGTGCTGGCTCAGGACTGGGTGGTGTTTCATCCTGGTGTGCCATAGGGTTGCTATGAGTTGGAGACGACTCAACAGCACCTAACAACAAAAACAACAACTCCCAAAAAATATGTGTTAACTTGGTTGGGCCATGATTCTCATTGACAGTTATGTAATGATATAATTTGGCAGTTCTGTAATGATGTAATCATCTCCCATGATGCTATCTGACCAGTTATCTAACCAGTTGTTAAAGGATTAGGGTGGGATGCAACACCTTTACTCAAGTCAAAGCCCTGACCCAATGTTAAGAGAAGTTTCCAAGTGATATGGCTTGTATCACTGTTTACCTTACAAGAGATACAGGAGAGAGAAGTGAGCAGAGAGTGGAGGGACTTATGACTACTAAGTAAGAAGAGCTGGGAGCAGAATGCAACCTTTGGACTAAGAGCCCCTGTGCTATGAACCTCCTAGACCCAGGTGGATGACTGCTGTCAACATACATAAAGATCTCCGAGGGACAGCAATCTGCAGATATTATAAAGAAATAAGAACCTTCCTCCAGTGCTAACCTTCCCCTAGAGCCAGTGCTCTGAATTTGTACTTGTAGACTCCTAAACTGTGAGAATAAATTCTATTTGTTAAATCCATTCACTTGTGGTATTTGTTATAGCATCACTAGATATCTAAGACATACCGTAAACCTATGCCTCTATATAACATTTATCCTACTATATTTCAGGTTTTTTTAAAAAAATTATTTGACCACGACACCCTCCATCCTCCTCCAACATAAATATACACAATAAGACAAGGAATACTTTTGAAGCTTGAGGTCTTGTCTAGGAGATTTTTGTCCCTGGTGCCTAGCAAAGTACCTGCCATAGGATTTTGTACATAAAAGTAATTTTCTAAGTGTTTGCTTCAGCTGAATAAAATTAAAGTCCACAAGGGTCAAAATACGACCTTGATAATATCCCACCTTAATTTAGAGATTATCTGAAGAACAGATTTGATGCATTGAACACCAATGACCAAAGACCAGATGAGTTGTGGGATGACACCAAGAACATCAAACATTAAGAAACCAAAAGGTCATTTAAAAGACAGGAAAGGAAGAAATGACCAAAATGGATGTCAGAAGAGACTCTGAAACTTATTCTTCAATAGAGAGTAGCTAAAGCAAATAGAAGAAATGATTAAAAAAAGAGCTGAACAGAAGATTTCAAATGGAGGCATGAGAAGACAAAGTAAAGCATTATAAACCTGGAACTAGAAAGCCAAAAGAGAAGAGTACAGTTGGTGTTTCTCAAGCTGAAAGAACTGAAGAAAAAATTCAAGGCTCAAGTTGCAATACTGAAGGATTCCATAGGCAAAATATGTGGGAAGCACCAAAAGAAGACGGAAGGAATACAGAGCACTGCACCAAAAAGAATTGGTTGATGTTCAATCATTTCAGGAGGTAGCTTATGATTAAGAATCAATGGTACCGAAGTAAGAAGTCCAAGCTGCAATAAAGGAATTGCCAAAACACGAGGCTCTAGGAATAGAAAGAATAGCCATTGAGATGTTTTGACAAACAAATGCAGCACCATAGGCATTCACTTGTTTATGCCAAGAAACTTGGAAGACAGCTACCTGGAGAACTGACTAGAAGAGATCCATATCTGTGCCCATTCCAAAGAAAGATGATCCAACAGAATGTGAAAATTATTAAACAAAATAATTAATATAACAAACAAGTAAAATTTTGCTGAAGATAATTCAAAAATGTTTGCAACAGTATACTGGTAGAATTAAGCTGGATTCAGAAGAGGATGTACAACAAGAGGTATCATTGCTGATGTCAGATGGATCTTGGCTGAAAGCAAAGAATATCAGAAAGATGTCTACCTGTGTTTTATTGATTATGCAAAGGCATTAGACTGTGTCAAACTGAAAGAAAAGAAAAAAAAAGAAAATCAAACTCACTACCATTGAGTTGATTCCAACTCACAGCAACCCCATTGGGTTTCCAAGGCTGTAAATCTTTATGGAAGCAGACTGCCCAATCTTTCTTCCATGGAGCAGCTGGTGGGTTCAAACCACCAACCTTTTGGTTGGCAGCCAAGTGCCTTGACCACTATACCACCAGAGCTCCTTATTAGACTATGTAGATGATAACAAATTATGGATAACATTGCAAATAATGGGAATTCCAGAACACTTAACTGTGTTCATGAGGAACCTGTACATAGACCAAGAGGCAGTTATTCAAGCAGAACAAGGGGATATTGCACAGTTTAAAATCAGGAAGGGTGTGTGTTGAGGTTGTATCTTTTCACCATATTTACTCAATCTTTATGCTGAGCAAATAATCTGAGAAGCTGAAATATGTGAAGAATGAGTCATCAGGATTGGAGGAAGGGTCATTAACAACCTGCAATATGCAGATGACACAACCTTGCTTGCTGAAAGTGAAGATGACTTGAAGCGCTTATTGACGAAGATCAGAGACTACAGTCTTCATCATGAATTACTCTTTAAGAAAACAAACATCCTCACAACTAGACTAATAAGCAGCATCACAATAAGTGGAGGAAAGATTGACATTGTTGGCGATTTCAGTTTACTTGGGTCCACAATCAATGCCCATGGAAGCAGCAGTCAAGAAATCAGACAACATACTGCATTGGGCAAATCTTCTGCAGAAGACCCCATTAACGCATAAAGAACAAAGATGTCACTATGAAGACTAAAGTACACCTAACCAAAGGCATGGTATTTTCAATCACCTCATAAGCATGTGAAAGCTGGGCAATGAATAAGGAAGACCACAGAAGAACTGATGCATTTGAAATATGGTATTGGAGAAGAATACTGAAAATACCATGGACTGCCAAAAGAATGAACAAATTTGTTTTGATACAAGTGTAGTTGGAATTCTCCTTAGAACTGAGAATGGCCAGATTTCATCTCATGTACTTTGACCATGTTGTCAGAAGGGACAAGTCCCTGAAGAAAGATATCATGGTTGATAAAGTAGAGGGTCAGTATAAAAGGGAGAGACCCTCAATGAGATGGATTGACACAGTGGCTGTGACAATGGGCTCAAGCACAGCAAAGATAGTGAGCATGGAACAAGACTGGGCAGTTTTTAGTCCTGTTATACATAGGGTTGCTATGAGTCACAGTTGACCTGATGTCACCTAACAACAAGAAGTGTTTTCTGAACAAAAAGTTTTTAAAATGAAAATCTGATTCTGTCAATTCCTTACTTAAAATTCATCATTGTGTCCTTCACATCCAAAGACATGAAGTACGTAAAATACCAAAGACTTTGGTATAAAAAAACATCTCACTGCTGTCTAGTTGATTCAACTCATAGTGACCCCTCCTTGGGTTTCTGAGGCAGTATCTCTACGGAAGTAGACTGTCCAATCTTCCTTCTGAGCAGTGGCTGGTGGGTTTGAACCTCCAGCCTTCTGGTTAGCAGTTAAATGCCTTAGGCTCTATAACACCTGAGCTCTCTTTCTAATTTTGTTCACTTTTACCTTTCCATTGTCATTTCTTTCACTTCAACCATGGTTTTCATGCCTTCTGCCTCCTATCACCCAGGCATGCATACATTGGGTTTTCAGATCACACCAAACCATTTTCAGGAAGAAGTGCTTACAGGCCTCTGTGTTTTCATGTATGCTGTTGGTTCTTTTTGAAATGCCTTCAAGAACCATATGAGAGTTACCTCCACTCTAAAGCTTTTCCAGATTTTACCTACCCCTAGTAGGTAGACTTTCCTTATATCTATTAGCACTAGGCTCACTCTCTTTTGCTTCCAGAACCCCATCAATAATTCTGTTATTGCACTTAGCTCTAATGCATTACTGATGTGTGCCACTGAGAAGATTCTAATTCATAGTGACCCTATAGAGCAGAATAGAATTGTCCCATAGGGTTTTCTAGGCTGCAATCTTTACTGGAGCAAATTGCCAGGACGTTTTTTGGGTGGAGCAGCTGATGGGTTGGAAAGTGCAGACCTTTAAGTTAGCAGATGAGTACTTAACCATTGTGCCACCAGGGATCCTTTCTATTGCATTAATCCCTTAATTATCTGCCTCTCCTAATCTACTGCAAGCTCCTTTGGGCAGTAACTTTGCTTAGTTCATCTTTGTATTTCTAGCACCTAGTACAGTGCATGGCACATAAAAAGCATACAGTCAATAAACAATTTCCTTTAAATTCCTTTTGTTAAAAATGGTCTAAAAGTTTAAAATACTATTTTTAGGTTGGTTATTATCATATTTAGGAGTTCTGGTGTCACAGTGGTTAAGGAAGTTGGCTGTTAACCAACAGGTCAGCAATTCAAATCCATTAGCTGCTCCATGGAAAAAAGATGAAGCAAGCTTATTCCATAAAGATTTACAGCCTTGGAAACCCTAGGTGGTAGTTCTACTCTGTCCTATAGGGTCACTGTAAGTTGGAATGAACTTGATGGCCACAGGCTTGATTTTTGGTGTTTTCATAATTATTAGGAATACTTTGTAGGTGGTGACTTTTAAAAATACAAAAACATACAATTAAAGAATAAGCTCAGAGGGGTTCAGGTAGGTTGGCAGCATAGGCAGACAAACTACACAGACCCTCTTCAGCAAAGAAAAGAGGAACTAATTAACACAGATACAGAGGTTAATTGTGGATCACTGAGCTTTGAGAGGAAGGATAAAGAAGCAGACTAAACTCCAACTAGTAGAAAAACCTGCGTGAAAACACCAAAAAAGGGAGACACACGGACCTGCAGACTCTTAGTGATTCTGACAGCACGGACAGCTTGGATATTGCCAAGTGGTGTTAGGACCTAAGATTTACGTAAAAATCAGCCCTGCTAGCCAGGGGCTGCATAAAGGACTGCACCGGTGGCTAGTGAATAAAAAGGAAAGGAAAAAAGAGGGAGAAAGCAACTGTGGAATTTTGGCTGTCCAGAGGGCACAGCCATTTTGAATGTTTACAAGCAGTTCGACCATTTTGGATATTTAAATCAACAGTGTTCTCTCAGATTCCAGTGACCTAAGAATGGGCTCCACTTGTCAGGACAGCAAGGACATTCCAGACACTGAGAACTGGAAAGGTGCAACTTTCTCTTTGTTACTCCTATACCCCACAACCTCCTGGTTAATGGAAGTGTGGCTATCCCTCACTCCCACCTGCTTTCTGGACTGGCAGGAATTCCATCCCAGTCTGGGTGCTTTTGATGGAGTCTGGATGCCCTGCCCCATGTTACACATTTTCTCCCCCAATTTGTTTGTTTTTGTCTCTTTTTAAAATTATTACTATTTTTTTCTTTTTTCATCCTTTTTATTACTATTTTCTTCTTTTCTTCCCAAGTTCTGTCCGGAGGGTGCACCCATTTTGAATGTTTACAAGTGGCTTGACCATTTTGGGTATTTAAAGTAATAACATTCTCCAATATTCCAGTGACTTTTTCTCTCTTCCCTTTTCCTGGATCCCATATTTTTCTTTTTTATGGTACTCCCCATTCCTTCTTTTCCTTTTTGTATTTATCCAATTTCTTCATTATTTTCCTAATCTACCTCTTTTCTACCTCTTTTCTCTTATTCCTCCTACCCAGATATTGCAGGGTTTTTGTTTTTGTTTTTTTTTTCTCACTATTTTCTATACATATTTTCTTTTGGCTTTTAAAGTATTTCTTTAAAAAAATATATTTCTTTAAATATTTTCTCTCATTTATTACCATTCCTCTTTTTTCTTGTTTTTAGTGATTGTTCCTGTGTGTTTAAGTGGTGTATGTTTTTTGTCTTCTTGCTTTTACTTTTTTGATAGTTTTTTGATTGCTGTTTTTGTCTAATTAATTCGGAGACAGCAAGCATGCCCATATGACCGAAACACATCTACGCCTCATGCAGCTCCACTACTGAGTGACAGCCACCATTTCCTTCTGCATTAAATGGCCAATGATACATGACCACCAATAAAAGCCTGAGTCACCCTTAAATTCTCTTCACAAACAGTCAACAGAGACCTGTGCAGTCACTCTCATTCTCTATCATACCCACCAGGAGACAGGTGGTGGGTACAGAAGTGCTGCCAACTAA
>NW_006921835.1:5102494-5105151 GCF_000298275.1 Orycteropus afer afer
TCCTGAAAGCAACATGGGAAAAATGAAAATGGCAACCAATAAGACTAAGCTCTGATTTCTCAGCAGAAACCAGGCAGGTGAGAAGGGAGTGGTATGGTATATATGAAACCCTGAAAGAGAAAACTTTCCAACCAAGAATTATATACCTAGCAAAAATGACCCTCAGATATGATGGTGAAATTAGGAGATTTCCAGATAAGCAGAAATTAAGGGAATTTGTTAAAACCAGACCAATCTTACAAGAGATACTAAAGGGAATCCTTTGAACAGAGAACTAATAATAGCAAACAACAATCAACCATTAATATACATGAGACATAACCTAGAAACCAACCCACTTATGGAAGTATCCAAAGTACAATAAGCTTACAAGATTGTAAATAGGGAACCAGACACATCAATTGGCAAATGAGGACAACTACACACCAAAATTAAGGGAAACATAGTGTAGTTACAGAACTTCTAAATGGTGAAGAAGTCAAGAGAGTTGCAAGGTAGAATGGACTGTTCGAAAGTTGGGGAGAAAATTATAAATCAAAGGGTAACCTCAAAGAAAAATGATAAACCTTCACATCACAATAAAAAAGAAGACAAGCACAAATATTCAGCAAATATTAAAACAACAGCAAGAAAGGAACTAATAACACAATTCATAAACAAAATGAACTCAGCACAGAAAATAATATGGAATAAAAAAACCAGGAACACCATGAAAAAACAGATAGCAAAATCATAGCAACAAATTCATACTTGTTGATAATTACACTGAAAGGCAATGGATTAAATGCACCACTCAAGAGACGGAGAGTTGCAGACTGGATAAGAAAACATAACCCATCAATATGCTTTCTAGAAAAGACACACCTTAGAGACAAAGATAAAAACAGACTAAAAACCAAAGATTGGAAAAAGATATATCAAGCAAATGGCAACCATAAAAGAGCAGGAATGGAAATATTAATTTCTGATAAAATTAACTTTAAGACAAAAACCACCATAAGGCTCAAAGAAGGACATTTATATAATGATTAAAGGATCAATCAAACAAGAAGATATAACCATAATAAATATCTATGGACCCAATGAAACAGCCCCAAAATACATAAATCAGACTTTAACAGAAATGAAAAAACAAGTAGATAACTCACCAGTCATAGCCAGAGACTTTAATTCACACTTTCAATGAAAGATAGAACAACTGGAAAGAAACTCAACAAAGACACAGAAGAAATAAACAATAAAATCTACCAACTTGACCTTATAGACATCTACAGAGCACTTCACCCAACAACAGCACAATATACATTCTTTTCCAGTGCACATGGAACATTCTCCAGGATAGACCATATGTTACACCATAAAGCAAGCCTTAGTAAATTCAAACACACTGAAATACTGCAAAGCATCTTCTCAGATCACAATTCTATCAAATTAGAAATCAACAATAGGAAGATCAAAGGAAAAAGAGCAAACATGGAAAATGAACAACATCCTCCTTAAGAATGACTGGGTAATAAAAGAAATAAAAAATGAAACTCAAAATTTCCTTGAATCAAATGAGAATGAAAACACAACACACCAAAATTTGGGGGGCACAGCAAAGGCAGTGATCAAAGGCAAATTTGTAGCAATAAATGCACACATCAGAGAAGAAAGAGAGAGCTTTGGTAAGATGGCAGAACAGGCAGAAAGACTGCACAGATCCTCTTCAATAAAGAAAAGGGGAACCAATTAACACAGATACAGAAGATAATCCTGGACCCCTGAGCCTTGAAGGGAAGGATATAGAAGTGGAGTAAACTCCAACTAGCAGAAGAATTTGCATGAAAATACCAAAAAGGAGACATATGGAGGTGCTGTCTGGCAGTGATCCTGATCCTGACATGACAGACAGCCTGGATATTGCCAAGTGGTGGTAGGACCTAAGAATTAACCTTAAAACCAGCCCTGCAAGCCAGGGACTGTATGGAGGACTGCTCTGGTGGCTGGGGAATAAAAGAGGAAGCAGTGCAGAGGAAGGCGGGCTGAGCCGTGGACTTTTGTCTGTCCAGAGGGTGCACCCATTTTGAATGTTTACAAGCGGCTTGACCATTTTGGATATTTAAAGCAACAACGTTCTCCCATATTCCAGGGACTTAAGAGCAGGCTCCACTTGCCGGGAACCACAAAGATATTCCGGCAGTGGATAACTGGAAAGGTGTGACATTCCCCTTGTCTAACTGAATGGAAGACAGCAACAGTCCCCATACGACACAACTACACTTAAACCTCCTGCAGCTTCACTTACTGAGTGAGAGCTACCACTTTCTTCTCCACCAATGGGTCAACAATAAACAACCACCAAGAAGAGCCTGACTAACCCCTGACTACTCTTCACAAACAGTTAACAGAGATCTAAATACAACAATGCCACAATGTCTCTGAGACAACAGACCATCACAGTACACACAAAGAAGCAAGATAAAGTGGTACAAACTAGGGAGCAGGATACAGACCCAGAACATATCCCTGAGGAAGAAGCAACATTGGAACTCTCTGATAAGGAATTCAAAAGAATTATATTTAGGTATCCTCAAAGAATTGAGAGACAGACCAAAGAAAACACAGACAAAACCCTAGAAGAAATCTGGAAGAAAATACAAGAACAAAATGACAAA
>NW_006921835.1:5106359-5111681 GCF_000298275.1 Orycteropus afer afer
AGCTCAGCACAGAAAATAATATGGAACAAAGAAACTAGGGACATCATGAAAAAAACACATAACAAAATGACAGCAACCAATTCATACTTGTCAATAATTACACTGAATGATAACGGATTAAATGCACCATTCAAGAGATGGAGAGTTGCAGAATGGAGAAGAAAACAAAACCCATCAATATGCTGTCTACAAGAGATAAACCTTAGAGACAAAGATAAAAATAGACTAAAAATCAAAGGTTGGAAAAAGATATATCAAGCAAATGGCAACTGTAAAAGCGCAGGAGTGGCAATATTAATTTTTGATCAAATTGACTTTAAGACAAAAACCACCATAAAAAACATGGAAGGACATTATACAATGATTAAAGGATCAACTGAACAAGAAGATATAACCATAATAAATATTATGGACCCAATGAAAGAGCCCCAAATACATAAATCAAACTTTAAAAGATGATTCCACAGTCATAGTGGGAGACTTTAATACACCACTTTCAATCAAAGATAGAACAACTGGAAAGAAACTCAGCAAAGATGCAGAACAGCTAAACAATACACCCACCTTGTAGACATCCACAGAGCACCCAACAAAAGCACGATATATATTCTTTTGCAGTGCACATGGAACATTTTCCATGACAGACCATATATTAGGCCATAAAGCAAGCCGTAATAAATTTAAAAACATTGAAATACTGCAAAGCATTGAAATACTGCAAAGCATCCTATAGCTCATAATGCTATCAAATTAGAAATCAACAATAGGAAGATCCATGGAAAAAGAGTAAACACATAGAAAGTGAAAAACACCCTCCTTAAGATAGACTGGGTAAGAGAAGAAATAAAAAGTGAAATTGAAAAATTCCTTGAATAAAATGAGAATGAAAACACAACATATCAAAATCTTTGGGACACAGCAAAAACAGTGATCAGAGGCCAATTTATAGCCAAAAAGAAAAAAGAGCCAAAATCAACATGTTAAACCAACATCTCCAACAAGTAGAAAAAGAACAGCAAAAAAAACCTATAGTCACCAGAAGAAAGGAAATAATAAAGATTTGAGCAGAAATAAATGAAACAGAAAATAGAAGGGTAATAGAAAAAAATCAACAAAGTAGCTGTCACACTCCTGGATCTCAAAACCTACTATGCAGACACAGTAGTCAATACTGCCTGGTACTGGTACTGGTACAATGACAGACACATAGACCAATAGGTTCTCAATTGAGAACCAAGAAATAGATTCATTGACCTATGCTCAGCTGATCTTTGACAAAGGTCTCAAATTCATTAAATGGAGACGAGATCATCTGTTTAACAAATGGTCCTGGTAAAACTGGATATCCATTTGCAGAAAAATGAAACAACATCTGTACCTCATACCATGCACAAAGACTAACTCCAGATGGATCAAAGACTTAAATGTGAAACCCAAAACAGCTGAAGGCACTTGACTGCTAACCATAAGACTGGCGGTTCAAACCCACCAGCCACTCCTCAGAAGGAAGATGGAGCAATCTACTTCTGTAGTGATACTGCCTCAGAAACCCAAGGAGGGGTTGCTATGAGTCGGGTCCAACTTGACGGCACATAACAACAACAAACAAAACAATACAGTTCTTCAAGGAAAAACTAGGGGCAAATTTAGGGGCCCTAATTTATAGCATAAACAGATTATCAAGCATAATCCAAAATGTACAAAGAGCAGAAGAGAAGCTAGATGAATGGGACCTTCTAAAAATTATATTTTTATGTATTTCCAAAGACTTCTCCAAAAGAGTCAGAACCTAAGATTGGGAAAAAATATTCATCAATGATATATCTGAAAAGGGACTTATGTCTAAAATTTATAGAAAATGCCAACAACAAAAAGACAAATAATCCAATTAAAAAATGGGCAGAAGACATGAAGACACTTCACCAAAGAGGATATTCAGGCAGCCAACAAACACATGAAGAAATGTTCACAATCATTAGCCATGAGAAAGCTGCAAATCAAAACAACAGCGAGATACCATCTTGCCCCAGCACTACTAGCAAACTTCGATAAGGCAGAAAATAACAAATGCTGGTGAGGATGTGGAGAGATTGGGATTCTCATACACTGCTGGTGGGACTGTCAAATGACGCAACCACTATGGAAAGCAGTATGGCTATTCCTTAAAAAGTTGAAATTAGAAATATCATTAAGCCAGCCATCTCATTACTAGTTATACATCGTAAAGAAATGAGAGGCAGGATAAGAACATATATATTCACATCCATGTTCATCGAAGCACTGTTTACAATAGCAAAAAGATGGAAACAACCTAAGTCCCCATCATCAGAAGAATGGAAAACCAAACTTTGTTCTTCTTCTTCAACAGTGCTTTGGTTATCCGAGGTCTCTTTCCTTTCCATATAAAGTTAGTGATCGTTTTTTCCATATCCTTAAAGAATGTTGATGGGATCTGGATTGCGATTGCGTTGATTGTATAGATTGCTTTGGATAGAACTGACATTTTCACAATGTTCCATCTTCCTATCCACGAGTATGGTATGTTCTTTCATATGTAGATCTCTTATAGTTTCTTGAAATAGTCTTTTACAGTTTTCTTTTACAGGTCTTTTGTGTCCGTGGTAAAATTTATTCCCAAGCATTTTTTTTTTTTTTGGTAGCTATTGTAAATGGTGTTGATTTCATTATTTCTTTTTCAGCTATCTCTTTGCTGGTGTAGGGCAATCCAACTGATTTTCATATGTTCATCTTGTATCCTGCCACTATGCTAAGTCTTTCAATTAGTTCCAGTAGTTTTTTTTTTTTTTTTTTTAATGAGTCTCTTTGGTTTTCTAGGTATAGGATCTTATCATCAGCAAATAGGAATAGTTTGATTTCTTCCTTACCAGTTTGAATGCATTTGGTTTTCCCTTTCTTGCCTTATTGCCCTGGCTAGGACTTCCAATACAATGTTGAATAGAAGTGGTATAGAGGGCATCCTTGTTTGATTCCTGTTTGCAAGGGGAATGGTTTCAGTCTCTCTCCACTGAGAATAATGTTGGCAGTTGGTTTTGCATATATGTCCTTTACTATATTTAGGGTATCCCTTTTATTTCTATTTTGCTGGGAGTTTTTATCAGGAATGGGTTTTAGATGGTATGAAATGCCTTTTCAGCATCTATTGATACGATCATGTGATTTTTTTCCTTTCCTTTACTTGTATGATAGATTATGTTGGTTGTTTTTCTACTGTTGAACTATCTTTGCATGCCTGGTATGAATCCCACTTGGTCATGATATATTATTATTTTTGATATTTTGTTGGATTATATTACCTAGGATTTTATTGAAGATTTTTGCATTCATGAGGGATATTGGTCTATAGTTTTCCTTTCTAGTGGTGTCTTTGCCTGGTTTTGGTATCAGGGTAATGCTTGCTTCATAAAAAGAATTTGGGAGGATTCCATTCTTTTTTATGATCTGGAATAGTTTGAGTAGGATTAGTGTCAGTTCTTCTCTGAACATTTGTTAGACTTCTCCGGTAAAACTGTCTGGGCCAGGACTTTTTTTGCTGGTAATTCTTTTATGACCTATTCAATTTCTTCTTTTGTTATGGGTCTGTTCAACTTGTCCACGTCAGTGTGTATTAGTTTAGGTAAGTAAAAGGTCAAGGAAAGGTTTATATATGGAAGGAAATTTTCTTTGTTGGTTACCAGGGGTGGGAGGGGAGGGAGGAAACACTGTTAGATAGGTAGAGACAAGTATTGATTTGGGTGAAGAGAAAGGCAATGTATCAAATGTGACTGATCAACACAGTGACATTGAGGAAGAGGACGATATAGAGAGGTGCATGGGAGGTACAGACAACAAAGATGAACCCTTTTGCACATGCAGTACTGCATTGTCAGTGAAGGCAAACTTTGACATGTGGGTGGATAGACGGGTGCAGAGGCTGAATTATTAGGTATGTCTAGGCAGCGGGGAGTGTGCCCAAGACCATATATAGGGTTGGCAGACAATGTTTCTACAAGTGTATTGGTATTGTTCTGGTTACCTAGTGCCACTCTGACAAGAATATACCACAAATGGGATGGCCTTAACAAACAGGAGTTTATTCTCTTACACTTTGGAGGCTTTAAGTCCACGTTCAAAGTGTCAGGCTCTAGGGGCTGGGTGAAAGCCCCTCAACCTTGGGGTCCAGCTCTGCCTCCTGCTCCCGGCCCAATGGAGCTAGAGGCATTTCTTCACTCAGACAGTTGCTAGCTGCTGAGGCTGACAAACCCAAGGCTGACAAAAAAAAAAGTCACAGTTCTGATGTTACCAAACCACATGGCAGGCCATTAACATAAGTCCATTGTAAATCCATAGGTTGGCAAAGCATGGCAGGCTGCTGAATATTGACACGGCTACCTGCAGGGTCCAAGTGTGCCATACGCTCAAGACCATTCCCCAAGGCTTCTGCTTATATCCAGGAAGCAGACCACATTCCCTAAGGTAGCTACTCAGCTGCTCACAGTAGATTACACTGTGGAGTTGATTACCAGTCTTATCATGGGGAATACTACATCCAGCTGCCCAGCCACTTAACCAGGCCCAGCTAAGTTGACACAGGAAGTGAACTACCACAGGTACGTTCTGTAAGAATTCCCAGCTATACAGTAGAGCTGACAATGGACAAGTGGTAGTCACTTATTGGCCACAGCCAGCTACCCAGAGGGAGTGAGTAGTTGGACTTGTGGGCTCAGGACCATAGTTGCAGGGGACATCAAGCTCAACTGGCGTAACATACTACACAAAAACATTGTTCCATATCCTACTTTTGCAAGTAGCAACTGGGATCTTAAAAGCTTGCAAGCAGCCATCTAGATACAATAATTGGTCTCCCCTCATCTAGAGCAAAGAAGAATGAAGAAAACCAAAGACACATGGAAACATTTAGTCCAAGTAACTGGTACACCATATAATCCTCAGCCTATAGGACTATGAGACCAGAAGAAGTAGATGGTGCCCAGCTACTACTGTCCACCACTCAGAGAGGGTTCTATGTAGGAGATCCTGGATAGAATGGGAGAACCGTGTGGAACAAAACTCATATTCATTTAAAAAAAAGCAAAACAGATTTGCTGGTGTAATAGAGCTTGATGGAACCTCTGAGACTATGGCCATTGGCTACCCTTCAGGTCTGGAATTGAATTTACTTCTGTGGCTTCCAACCAAACAAAAGACAGGCATATGAGCTGAACATTTACATTAGGTAGATACACTCCTTGGAGAGATCAATATTGGGAGAATAGAAGGGCTGTGTATGTACAAGGAGACAGCTCGGAAGGGCCATAGTGCATG
>NW_006921835.1:5112780-5119185 GCF_000298275.1 Orycteropus afer afer
AATTTGTTCTGTAAACTTTCACCCAAATCACAATAAAATTTAAAAAAAGACATGTAGGGAACATGTAGGGAAATAAAAAGTACAAGGAGCAAGTCCTTTGGATAAGCCAGCAGGCCACGGTTTTCTAATTCTTCTCCTTGCTGGCATCTTTAGGCCTCAGAGCAAACCTCTATCACCATTGAGATCTGATGCTTGTTGTTAGCAGGGTTAAAAAGATACAACTTTAGGTTAATCAGGCATCCTCCTCAGGAAGTCAGGCAGCATGTTGCAGTAGGAAGTCAGGCAGCATACTGCAGTAGGATGTTTGTTAGCAGGCTTAAAGATCCAAGTAGTCACTTAGTCTGGAAGTATAAAGTAGCTCGGAGGGAAGTTTTCTGAGTATCCTCAGCTAAGGTGCAGGTGGGGCACACATAAGTAAAGCTTACAGTTCACCTAAGAGGACCTTCCAGGCCAGGGGGAGATCAGTAGTAAGTAAGCTCTCATTTAAGCCCCTCACCTATGGTACAAAGTAAGATGTGCAAGGAAGAATTGCCATTGCTGCCCAGACAGTTTTCAGGGGGAGACTGGTCGTGATGGAACCTCTCCTTTTGTGTGCTATTTGGTTCTTGTAAGTGATAAAAGCTATTTTCATGTGCTAACATGTTCTTGGGCTCTGACTGAAAGGATGTGATGTTTATGGAGCAATCCATATTACTTACTGGTAATGTAACATTTTCTAATGGCCTCTGTGCTATCTACAAATCAGGTACAACCTGTGAGCAGCATGCAGAACTGGAATGTTGTCTTAACAGTTATGGCATGGTTGAGCAGGATGAGTTGTCCTACATAAGGGGCCATCTGTGAATATTAAAGATGTGTTTTGATCTACATTTGCCTGTGGAAAGAGTCATATTGATAAATAATTGATCACACTAAGCTATTTGCTCCATTTGGAATGAGGAGAATAGATGCCAGGTTTAGAGCACATTTTCAATTCACATTTGCATTCTGAAGAATTAGCCATTTGGGGCAATTATTTATTTTTATTTCCTCTCATTTCCTTCCACATTTTACAACTATTTAAAAGTTTAGAAAGGAAGTACTATGTATGCATACTTTTAATTTCAAACTATTTTACAAATTAAAAAAGTCTGTGACCTCTCTCAAATATTTTAACACCACCAGAGCTACATTTTTCTCTTGAACATTGTGTGCCATTTTCTATAACCTTTTCCTTATATTTTCCCATGATAATGGACCCTCTCTTTCAGATATTTAAGTTCCCTCTATAGGGACAAGAAGCATACCAATTATTTCAACAAGAAGCTAATATGAAAACTATAAGTTTAGGAGATAGCATTGTGCTTTCATAATAATCTGAGATGTATACTTGATAATGGCACTTTAGAATTCACTTGTGGTAAGTGTCAGAAGAGGTCTTTATGTGTTTATCACTAAAGCCAGAAACTTAAATCTTCCTTCTGTGCACATTAAGTATTAAATCATAGAATATGAGAATTGGAAAGGACTTAGAGGACATTTCATCCGACTTGCTTAAGTGACTGAATCATCTCAACAACATTCCTAATCAAAGTCGTTTCAGTCTCAACTGGAACCCATTCGTGCCAGTGAACTTACCACTCCCCTGCTACCAAAAAACCAAACAAAACTCACTACTGTCGAGTCAGATCTGACTCATAGTGACACTTCTTGAGTTTATGAGGCAGTATCACTACACTAGTAGATTGCCCAATCTTCCTTCCAAGGAGTGGCTGGTGGGTTCGAACCACTAACCTTCTGGTTAGCAGTCATATGCCTTAGGCACTATGCTCCCTGCTACAGGTAAGAAGAAAAGCATCTTTTAAATTTCAGGCAGATTTTCCACCTTCTAAGAAGGAAAGATCAAAGACTACAGCCTTCATTATGTACTACACCACAACATAAAAAAAAAAAAAAATCTCATAATTGGACCAATAAGCCAAATCATGACAAAAATAGAAAATATTGAAGTTATCAAGGATTTAATTTTACTTGGCTCCACAATCAATGCCCATGGAAGCAATAGTCAAGAAATCAAAGGATATATTGCATTGGGCAAACCTGTAGTAAAAAACCCTGTTGAAGGTGTTAAAAATAAAAATGTCACTTTGAGGACTAAGGTGCACCTGCCCCAACCCATGGTATTTTTGATTGCCTTATATGCATGTAAAAGCTGGACAATGAATAAGGAAAATGTAAGAATTGATGCATTTGAATTATGGTGTTCGCAAAGAATACCATGGTCTGCCAGAAGAATGAACAACTTTCTCTTAGAAGAAGTATAGTCAGAATGCACCTTAGACATAAGGCTGGTAGCAAGACTTTATCTCATGTTCTTTGGACACATTATCAGGAGGGACCAGTCCCTAGAGAAAGACATCATGCTTGGTAAAGTGAGGGTCAGCAAAAAAAAAAAAAAAAACAAAACCAAGGATCCTCAATGAAATTATTGACACAGAGGCTACAGCAAAGGCTCAAACATGACAATGATTGTGGAGATGGTGCGGGACCAGGTAGTGTTTTATTCTGTTGTACAAGGGGGCATTATGAGTGGGAACGAACTCCACAGTGCCTAATAACGACAACAACTATAAATCTACCAATTTAATTAGCATTGCTCATGTGTGCTTCATCTATTTTGCATATAAAGAAGAGGGGAAAAAGGCAGTTATGGAACATGTAAATCTTCTCATTTCTATATATCCATCTACCTGTATGCTGCCTCTTTCCAGAAAAGATCTTGAATAAAATGACTTTAAAAACATGGATACAATAAACTTATTAATATAAAAATAGAAAATCAAAGTTCTGAGAAGAAATTCTTGACTGAAAAGCTAGTATAGTTTACTCATATTGAGATTAAATTTATCAGTGCGCCTCCTACAAACCAAAACCAGACTCACTGCTATCAAGTTGATTCCAACTCACAGTGAAACTTTAGGACAGATTAGAACTGCCCCATATGGTTTCCAAGGCTGTAAATTTTTACGGAAGCAGACTGCTGCCTCATCTTTCTCCCACAGAGCAGCTGGTGAGTTCAAACTGCTGACCCACTGGTTAGCAGCCAAATGTTTAACCACTACACCGCCATAGACTCTGTAGCTTTCTATAAACAAGTACAAAAAAAAGAAACAGTGGATTACAGAGTTCTCCTTACCTGACAGGAGAAACTATACTAATTATTCATTAAACAAACATTTTTCCTATTTCTAAATTCCAAGAGGAATTTCTCATATAACATCTTAAAAAGACGCTTTTATTTCTCAATCAACTATGTACATTCATTTTTATCTTTCAATGGACTAAAGACAGTGCTGGATACTCCTTTGACTTTTACAAACCTTGCTCCAAAACTAAACAACATTTTTAATTTGACTGAATAGAGAGGATAATGAGAGTTTGGAGACATCTTTTCCAGAGGGCCTGAACAAACTCCTAAAACTATCACAATCACCTTTTCTGTTAATATGATGAAGCAACAGCTCGCTCCTATTTGCCCATTTACTTAGTACTAGATGAGAACAAACAAGATACTGAGTTAACCTCTCTTAACTCCATCTAAAAAAAAAAAACAAAAAACTACAATTGGGTAGTAAGTAGGTACAAAATTACGTCTTTGCGAACTGAGAGAGGTGTACATTAATTGTGGACTAACCAGAGAATGCTGTAAGGATCCACCTGAATATTTGGTAAGATGTTGAGTGTCTCAAAAGGAAAGTGACATAATGTCAGCAAAAGGTGTTATTAAAGTGGCCCTGCTGTCAGAGGTGAAAGGAAGAATTGGGGGTTTCTCACTTGCTCTAAAACTTCCCAATTATTTTCTCAGCAAGTAAGTATAGAATCCTGTGGCCTGAAAAAGTCACAAATGGACCAACTGTCTTCCTGTGGTTATGCACCTGTGGTTTTACAATATTTTCCTCTGTTCTTGGAGGGAAGAGTAGGGGAGGTGTGCCCATGTAATAGCCATTCTACCTTTGAAGGTCTTTGTGGTTGTGGGGCATCACAAAAGGCCCCAGGTAAAAATAAATTACTTGCTTCATAGTGATTATCACAGTTGTTTAGACAATACCTCAACTGTCTGGTTCCATCATTAAATTCTGAATAGCTGAAGACAGGTGGCTTTCACCTCTTTCCCCACATCTAAGGCCAGCCAAGCCTACCTCGGCTCTCTTCTCTATAGCTAGGAAAGACAAACCTGTAATCTGTGTATCCTCTGTCCCTATGGGGCAGCTCATTTATTATTATTATTGTTACTATTGAATCTGGTTTATATCTAGGGTTCTCTTGAGGCCAAATAGATTGGATTCAATTCTCACAACTACGCTATTTTAACATGAGTGTAATTACAGTAAAAGTAATCACCACACTGAATGAAGCTGTTTCGACACTGAATAGCAAAATGTATTCATGGTGCTACCATAGACAGAATGAAAGAGTTCTCAGACTCATTCTAACCAAAGCATAAGCACACCTTTGAATGAGTAACCTGAAACAAATTACTCAGCTTCCTACAGAATTAGTGAAAACTGAAAGCACATCTGTTTTAAGAAGGGATATTATAAGGACATAAAAGTAAATGCTAATGGATATGCTGATGGTTGGCAAGTGCAAATAAGTATGCTGATCATTATTTTGCATCTCTGTTTATTACGACATACTACCGCCACAAATCAAAGTCAAAGCTAAGCAAAAAACAGCTACCAACAGCACAATCTTCATCTTTAGCCATACCACCCTACAAATCCTTTTTGCTTAGCGGGAAGTCTAGGGATAAAAGATAAAAAAAAAAAAAAAGGTAACAATAAAAGAGATCTATGAATTATTGGATAACTTCTAAGTGCCATACAACCTTAGGGGGAAAGCACCAGCTGAAACTAGTATTTATTTCCCCAGAGCATTTTAAAATATACTGAAGCATACACGGTACATTGGTGAATGGTTGTCTTCTAGAAAATGCTCTGCTTTTGGAAGCCAAATGGCACAAATACCTGGTGTGGAAGAAGTTGGGAAAGCAACTTGACATTTGCAACAGTGAATCACAGAGTAAACAGGTGCATAAAACAATTACTTGAATGTGTTTGCTTCTACACAAAGTGGTTAAATCTTGTAGAGCTTTTTCTGGCTTCTTCTTTTGAGAAATACACATTATTCAATCTACCAATTGAAGGCAATTCATTTTCTGAACAGGAGAGGACATTCATGACTCATAGAAAGATTTATTCTCTATACTTTCCCTGTGTAAATAAGGTGACATTCAGGCAGAAATAAGTCATTTCCTCCCCCGGATTAGCCACAATTCTCCATTGACAGGAAAATAGTACCAAAAAATAAGCTTTCTGTTTGTTAAAACTATATTTCCAAGGGAAGGAAAGCTTACCTGTTGCTCATAGGCCCCCTGAAGTCCGGTTCAAATGTCCTTGGATCACCTGCATTTAAAATAAAGACCTTTTTAAGGATATAAGACAATGAAATAGCAAATGAATAAATATAACCTACTAATAAAGAAAAATAAATCTACATTTTGGCTAGTCCACTGTTCAGTGCAGTATGGGATTTATAGTTACAGATGTTAATCGTTTTTCTTCTCTCCAGCCATAAACAAGACTGGAAAGGGTGGGTAAGGACCATGTTCTGTAATCCTACACTCACACCTTGCACTGTATTGAGTAGCTATGTATAGATAATATCCAGGGTAGCAAAGCCCTTCTGGTCCACAAAATCATTCTATTATCTGCCACCACCAAGGATAACTTAGTATTTATGGTGCTCACAGTATATAGTATGAAGCACCTGCTTATCCCAGCTCTCCCTTCGCCCTCAGTAGATTAGACTTTCCTTCAGGAAGTTTGAATTCTAGTCACCCTTGGCCTCTGACATGTTGACCCTATGATATATACAAATTATTGGTATGTTATTTAAATACTATTTTTAATATTTAAATATTAAATCAACAGGTAGATTTTATGCAATCTGAGGAAATGTTCTACTCATTCATTGTCACACAATGATTGTGATATATTACCCTCATCTTTATATAATACAAGGCACATATAGAATGGACTTCCCCACCACCATGTAGAATGGTTCACTAAACAACTTCTACGAATTCTTTCCTAGCCAAAGTTCTGCATTTTGTAAGCCCCAATTTTCTTCAACCACTTCTACTCTTTCCTCTAAGGATTTATTTGCCTCTGTAAGAAGGTCTGGTCTTAGATGGCGGACTAGGCAGAAGGACTGCACAGACGCTCTTCAACAAAGAAAAGGGAAACCAATTAACACAGACACAGAAGATAATCTTGGATCCCTGAGCCTTGAAGGGAAGGATACAAAAGTGGACTAAACCTCAACTAGCAGAAGAATTTGCATGAAAACACCAAAAAAGGAGAC
>NW_006921835.1:5123274-5127325 GCF_000298275.1 Orycteropus afer afer
AAAAAAAAAAAAAAGAAGGTCTGGTCTTGAATTAGGGACAGATCCAAAGGGACTTGCATAAAGACTCCCATTTATCAGCAAGTGCAGGACAGGAAAATCAGGCCAGAGAAATTAAAGACTTCTTCAGTGTAATCACAGGCTGAAGACAGGACAACAAGAAGGAAAGAGGAGACTTGAAATGGAAATGCAAAATCCAGTCAGTCAGTGAGTATTCACAGAGCAACTGTTATACACTCAGAGCTCTGAGGGGATACATATATATGTGTGGTTCCTATCTTGGAGACATAACAATTGGTTAGGCAAGACTGACATATAAATTCATTCTATAAACATTTATTGAGAAACTTTTGTATACCAGGCCCTGTGCTGCAACACGTGAACAATTAATCTAGATACAAAATAATAAATTGCTAAATTGTGTGGTATCAGGAATAAGTTTTAAGAGAGAAAATATGTTTCATAGGGGACTACAGAAGTCAAGAGGATTTTGTTCAAGGAGTGAGATTTTTGTAAAAGGTGGAGCAAAACAAAAGGAAAGAGAAAAACATTCTGGGTGGGTGCTTCTCTAAAGAAGTAATACCAGTGAAGCTTAGACAGATAGAGAAATTAATCTCAAGAAAGTGGCTCACAAGGTTGTAGAGGCTAGCAAGTCCCAAGTCCATGGGTCAGACATCAGGCTAGAAGCTTCTCCTGAATCACATAGCTGCAGAGGCTGATGAACCAAAATTGGCAGCCTTCTGGCTCACAGGCTATGAAAGTAACAATCCCAAGACTGGCAGGAAATATGGAAGGCAGCTGGTTCAAGTCCAAAGAACTGAAGGTCAGATGATGATAAGCCAGGTGCCAGATCCAGATTAAGCAAAAACCTATGGAGCTCTGCCAGGAAATTCATACATATTGGAAATGGGCCACACTCCTGAGGAAACTGCATTTCAACTGATTGGCTGCTCATAGCAGATCTCACCAAGGAAGTGATTACATTATATGAGATTTCATTATGGGAGATGACTACTTCATAACTGCTAAACCACTGAGAATCATGGCCCAGCCAAGTAGACACACAATCTTAACTAGCATATTGGGTAAAATTAGACTTCTGTTAATTCAGCAACTATTTATTAATTACCTATTATGAACTCTGCATCAAAAGAAGCATTGCAGTGGATAGGAATATTAGTGAAACACTGTCTCTGTCTTCAAAAAGCTAACCAATTGGTGGACAGCAAGAGAAATAAAGCACGTACACAACTACTTAGAACACAAGGCAGACATGGTATCATGAGAGGGGTACAAAGTGCTTTGAGAGTTCTAGGAAAGAAAAGGTCATTTGCAGTTAAGAAAAATTCAGTAAAGAAGTATTCATAGAGCCACAATATTCTGAGATGTATGGGTACATCTGTGGGGATGAAGTCACAGAGGTAGGAATAAAATGGTAATGTTTATGGGAGTGGTGGAAGATCAGCCTGATTGGAATGATCAGTAATGGAATACAACTGAAACCAAACTAATCCCACTACTATCAAGTTGATTTTGATTCATAGCAACACTATAGGACAGATTAAAATGCTCCATTTATTTCCAAGATTGTAAATTTTTATGGAAGCAGTCTGCCTCATCTTTCTCCCATGGAGTGGCCACAGGGTTCGAACCACTGACCTTTTGGTTCGCAGCCCACTATTTTAACCAGAGCACCATCAGAGCTCCTTAATTAATGGAATAAGAGGAGAGAAAACAAAACTAAGTAGATAGTACAGTACAAAATTACAGAAAGTCTGAAAAACCAGAGAAGGAATTTATTTCACACATCAGAGGACACAGGGAGCCACAGAATTTGGATGAAGCTATGTAGTGAACTGACTGGAAGAGATCCATATTTGTACCCATTCTAAAGACAGGTTATCCAACAGATTGTGGAAATTATCGAACAATATAATTAATATCACAGGGAAGTAAAATCTTGCTGAAGATAATTCAAAAGTGACTACAGCAGTATATGGACAGGGAACTTCCAGAAATGCAATGGATTCAGAAGAGGACATGGGATAAGGGACATCATTGCTGATGTCAGATGGATCTTAGCTGAAAGCAAAGAATGCCAGAAAGATGTCTACCTGTGTATTATTGACTATGCAAAGGCATTTGACTGTGTGGATCATAAAAAATTATGGATGGCATTGCAAAGAGTGAGAATTCCAGAAAAGTTCATCCTGCTCATGAAGAAACTGTACATAGACGAAGAGGCTGTTATTTGAAGAGAACAAGGAGATATTGTGTGGTTTAATCAGGAAAGGTGTACAACAGTGTTGTATCCTTTCACCATACTTATTCATACTGTATGCTGAGCACAAAGCTAATAATCCAAGAAGCTGGACTATATGAAGAAGAACATGGCATCAGGGTAGGAGGAAGACTCATTAACAAACTGTGGTATACAGATGACACAACCTTGCTTGCTGAAAGTGAAGATGACTTGAAGCACTTAATGAAGAAGATCAAATCTTCAGTGTGAATCACAGCTCAATATAAAGAAAACAAAAACCTCACAACTGGACCAATAAGCAACATCATGAGAAATGGAGAGAAGACTGAAGTTGTCAGGGATTTCATTTTACTTGAATCCACAGTAACAACACATGGAAGCAGCAGTCAGGAAATCAGACACTGTATTGAACTGGGCAAATGTGCTGCAAAAGACCTTTTTAAAGTGTCAAAAAGCAAAGATGCCACTTTGAAGACTAAGGTGCACCTGACTCAAGCCATGGTATTTTCAGTCCCATCATATGCATGGGAAAGATGAACAATGAATAAGGAAGAGCAAAGAAGATTTGATGCCTTTGAATTGTGATATTGGTGAAGAAGTCTGAAAATATCATGGACAGCCAGAAGAATGAACAATTCTGTCCTGGAAAAAGTGCAGACAGATTGCTCCTTGGAAGCAAGAATGGCCAAACTTCATCTCACCTACTTTGGTCATGTTGTGAGATAGGACCATTCCCTGGAGAAGGATATCATTCTTGCTAAAATAGAGGGTCAGTGAAGATGGGGAAGACCTTCTATGAGATGGATTGACACAGTGGCTGCAATGATGGGCTCAAGCACAGCAAGGATAGTGAAGATGGCACAGGACGGACAGTGTTTTGTTCTGTTGTACGTATGGGTCACTAGGAGTTGGAACTGACTCAACAGCACCTCACAACAGCAACAAGTCCCCATTTCGTCCCTGGGGAACTGACCCCTCCCCAATCTGCAGGGGTGGGTCTCCACCAGCTGTGTTTCTACCATGTGCCTGTTCCTTGACCATGGCTAACTAGAACTAATTTGGACACTAGATCCAAGCTGGGTTAGTCTGATTCTCTATTCTAGGAATTTAGAATCAGAAGGGTCTGTGAGTTAGTATCAATGGGAGACTGGAACTGCAAAATATAAACCTTGAAGACCACAGATGCAGAGAATGGCTTTTGGAAAGAACTTACCGAAGCAGATGGGTAAAGAGAAGCAGAGATGGAAGTCCTGATGACAAAAAAGTTTCTGGTCTAGTCCCTATCTGAGGTCCAGGGTTGAGTTTCATGAAATATCTGGTATTCTTATACTAAAATGATGATATAAATATAAATATAAATATATACATACACACACACATACATATATACCAATACTGATGATTCTTTGTTTCCAACTTTTGTATTCCAATCCCTAATAATTATCAATACATCTTGGTTGCATGTTTGGTCAATTTCAGACTGCAGAAGTTAGTTAAAATCTTTAATTTCTTCATGTTAGGCTTTAGTTGTTGGTGCATAAATTTGAATAATAGTAGTATTACCTGGTCTTCCTTTAGGTGTATGGGTATTATCCTATCACTGACAGCATTTTACTTCAGGATAGATCTTGAGATGTTCTTTTTGACTATGAATGCCATGACATTCCTCTTCAATTTGTCATTACCAGCATTGTTGTGTTGTTGTTGTTATGTGCCGTCGAGTCAGCCCTGACTCATAGCGACCCCTCCTTGGGTTTCCAAGGCAGTATCACTACGGAAGTAGGATTGCCC
>NW_006921835.1:5127485-5130624 GCF_000298275.1 Orycteropus afer afer
ATATATTTTTCTTTTTAGTAGTTCAAGTAGTTATATGCAACCAGAGTCCTACTAGTGTACTAATTCACTTGTCTTGATTTGCATTTCAATGAAAATTCAGTTTAAAAACATTTATTATATCCTTGCCATAGAGAAGACCTGGGATTACAAGGATGAACTCTTGAAACTAAATGAGCCTTCATGAATCTCACAGTTAAATAAGAAATATAGACTCAAGACACAGAACTTTCAACACTCTGTGGTAAGAATAGTGTATGGGGTGCATGGAGCACAGAAAGGGTCATAAGTGGGCAGATTTCTGTGCGTTCACAAGTCACTGACTCCCCAACACTGATCTTGGTTCTACTTCCTTAGTACCCTCTCACCTCTTTGCTCACTGACTTGGCTCTTCCACTCTGATTTGAACAAATACTACTGATATTCTTCCTGGTCCTAAATTATAGTTTCCAAGTCTAGCTGCACAGCTGAAACAGCTCAAAAATTTTTTTGGTACAAGTTGTCTGTTCTCTCCTCCAAACCTATCCTCATTACCAAATATTTCAATTTAGTAGGTCTGGGACAGGCCTGGGGAATCTGTGTTTTTTAACTGTCCCTTTCTGATGGACTTCTGAATTGGGGAACTACTCAGCTACTTGATTTTATTTGGAATTTAATTCTTGACATCTATCTTAGTTCATACACAGCCCTTAATTCTAACCCTACATAACAAACCAAATATGCCCATACCTTATAATCTGATTGAGAAAAGCAAGTCTTCATATGTGTATGAGTTTTAGGAAACAACCACAATTAAGGCTGAGAGGCAAAATGAAAGATTTAGGAAGACAAACAAAAACTGACATTCAAGAAACCCAAAGAAAAAGTTTCAAGAAAGAAGGATGATCATAAATTCTACATAAAAATAAGTATTTGGTGAATTCTTGTCTGTACCACAAAGTAACAGACAAGTGGTGGTGCAGTACTATAGCCCTGTTATATTTATTATTATATTTAATTCTACGTATAGTTCTATAAGGTAAGCCATTACTATCACCCCATTTTACAGATGAGGAACTTGAGGTACAGAAGGCTTTAAGCTAATTTGTCCTGGGTTACTTAGCCAACAAGAGGTGGAGGTGGGACTGGAAATGAGATTGTCTTGCTTCGAAACTTGTATTGAACTACTTGGCTGTAAATTGTTCATGCATTACTTTAGAGGAATTCCACAGATGAAAGGGTAGAAGGTATATTCGAAGGGGTTAACATCATATATTGATCATGTAATTATTCTTTTTTTACATTAAAGGTAGGCAAAACTAGTTTAAAAACATCTAGACTGGCTCCCAATTTTAGTGATTTGCACTTCAACAAGGGAAAAAGCAGATTGCAGTGTAAATGAAATGCCATTATCAAAACTGTCTGAGAAACTGACACTTTCTGATTGTAAATCCTGGTTGCCTTATATTTCAGTTGAAAATACACTAACACAGCCAAATGATAAGATTTAGCTGATTCCATATAGTAATGACAGCTAGAAAGTGATGAGGTCACCCTGCCCTTCTGTGCTGGATGTGTTGGCAGAATTTATATTGTCATGTAAATTTTTTTTATTTCCTGCAAATCAATAAACGCAGGGCTTTTTCAGGGGACTCTGATGCTCTAATTGCATCTCTGGAATAAATAGACTTAGGGGCCAGCTATGTGAAAATCCTGCCACAGTGCTTCATTGTCATAAGGTTTAGCTATACAATTGACATTTCCAAAGTAAATGAAAACAAAAACTAGGCAATCATTTTGTAAGCTTCTTAAGTTCATGTGATTCTTTGATCATCAAAATTATTGTCTCATGACAACTGAATCACCAAAAAATATGTATTATAGATAGTTACAGATTGTAGTTAACAGTTTGTACTGTATCCCTACAATGTAATTTTCTCCTGACAAGAAATAATTCATGTAGATTAAGGAAAATAGTCAAGATAATTAATTTACATCATGAGTGCAGATTTCTCATGACACTATTGAAAGCAAATGGTAAGGTAAAGCATTCAGTCATGTTTAGAAACAAATTCTTTAAAAGCCATCTGTTTATCAAAGAAAATTATGATATAACTACCACTAACCAGAAGGCTGGCTGCTCAAACCCACCAGCAGTTCCTTAGAAGAAAGATTGGGCAATCTACTTCCAGGGACATAAGAACAGGCAGTGAGACGGGAAGCATGGAGAGGACAAAAAAAGGCAAAAGACTGGATAGATTGAGGAGTCAGCCGCAGGGACCCAGGTGAAGAGAGGGAACCCAGGCCATGCCCCACAGGGATCGATGTGGGAAGGCAGGGAGAGGAAAGAAAAGGCAAAAGGGATAGGAACAGATAGAGGATTCAACTGCAGGGATCCAGGTGAGGATCCAGGCCACCCACCACAAGCAGCGAGGCAGGAAGCAGGGAGAGGACAGGAAAGGCAAAGGGGACTGGAACAGATCGAGGAGATAGCCACAGGGATCCAGGTAAGGGTGCTTGGAGGGGTTTCCAACAGCTAAGGGAGGAGACAAACTTGTCTGTTGGTTTGTCCTATTGTGGTGATGTGTTGCTGTGAGTCTTCAGGCTGTGCCACTGGTGTTTCAAACCCAGTGGGATGCACCTGTTGCACACGTATCAGCCCGGCTCACAGACTGACAGACTGAGACAGTCTAGGAAGAAGGAGGACGCCATCCACTTCTCAAAGAATTGGCCAAGGAAAACCATATGAATAGCAGAGAAACACTGTCTGATACTTTACTGTGCAACATTGTGAATAATCCAGAAACATTGTCCAATACAGAGGAGGAAGATGAGTCACTTAGCTTAAAAAGCTCTCACAATAGGACTGGGAAAGAGCTGAATTATCAGAGAAAAATCAACCCTACTCATATGGATAAAGTAAAGCTTTCAAGGCCAACCTCCATTTGCTGACGCGGCACCACTCAAATTGAGGAGAAAAAGTAGCAAACATCCATTAATAATCAGAACATGGAATGTACAAAGTATGAATCTAGGAAAATCGGAAGTTGTCAAAAATGAAATGGAACACATACAGATTGATATCCTAGGCATTAGTGAGCTGAAATGGACTGGTTTTGCCCATTTTGAATCAGACAACCATATGATCTACTATGCCGGGAAT
>NW_006921835.1:5133099-5139987 GCF_000298275.1 Orycteropus afer afer
GATGTCATGCTTGGTTAGGTGGAGGGTCGATGAAAGAGGGGAAGGCCTTTGATGAGATGGATTGACACCATGACTGTGATGATGGGGAGCTGGCATGGGATCGGGTGGTGTTTCATTCTGCTGTTCATGGGGTGGCTATGAGTCAGAAGCAACTCAAAAGCACCTAACAACAACAACATTTCCATAGAAATACTGCCTCAAAAACCCAAGGAGGTGTCACTGTGAGTCAAATTGACTCAACAGTAGACAGTTTGGTTTTTTTTTTGGTTTGGATCAGATATAAAAGCAAAACTCTGAAACATTTCATTTTATTCCTTCAGGAATATTCTCCTTTACAGAACTTAATATAATTCAGAGAGCAAAAGGGAAACCAAATGCAACAAAATATTCTAGGACTTAAACAGATCTATCACGAGTAAGCAAGTCAGATAATGTGATAAAGCAAAAAGACAGAACATTATAGTAATGTTTGAAAATAACAAACATATAAAAGTGGAGTGGTGTAAAATAAGGTTTACTTTAGTATTTAACAACAGTGAGTGGAAAATTGAATAATTAAATACCTGTTTTACTTTATTTGTCAATAAAGTTTATGGTGCTGTGCCTATAAATGCAGACCTATCATTTCATCTAAGGAAAGCACACCTTTCCCTCCAAGACTCAATAAGGGATAACGAACCATGTTCTTCACCATTCTTAACAGGATAGTGTTCCCACTTCTTAACCAAATACACATGGCCTTTAACAATCTGGCTTATTTCACCAGATTTATCTCCAACCACCCCTCACTTCAAACTTGATCTAGCAATTCTGAATCACTTGTGGTTCTCCTCTAAGATCAAGTGTTTTGCCCTCTGACTAATATAACTTTCCCCTTATTGTTACCTTGGTAACACCCAAAGAAAACCTCACAAATTCCCCCTTACCCTCAGATAGAAAGACAGAAGCTAAGACATTCTGCTGGTCGTTATACAAAATGTTGGAGGTCACTTGGATTGGAGGTCAATGTTTAGAATCTTCATATAACCACATTCTAAAGAATCTAATTCTGTTTATCGCTAAGATACATATACTTTTATTATTTGTATTATTGTGTTTAATATATTGTACCATAAGATATTATTACTTACATGCTGTGATAGGCAGACAAATGGTCCCCATAGACATTTATCTGTGTTTTATCAATGACATATAACTGTATGGAGCATAACAGATTATGGATAACTTTTCAAAGAATGGAAATTCCAGAATATTTAATTGTACTCATGAGCAACCTGTACAAGAATCAAAAGGTAGTTGTTGAAAACAACAGAATCCTATGTCGTAACAAAGATACAGAAGATCTAAACAATATAAGCAACCAAACTGACCTGTTAGACGTATACAGAACTTTTCACCAAATAACAGCACAATGCACATTGTTTTCCAGTGCACATGGAACACTCTACAGATGTAGCATATGTTCAGCCACAAAAAAGCCTCAACAAATTGAAAAACAATAAAATACTACATAGGATCTTTTCAGGACACAATACAATAAAATTAGTAATCAACAACAGGAAGATCAAAGGAAACAATACATGTAAACTGAATAACACTCTGTTTAAAAATTACTGCTGTTGTTGTTGTTATATGCCATTTAGGTAATAGAAGAAATAAACAATGAAATTTAAAAGTCTTGAATCAAATAAGAATGAAAACACAACACAACAAAATCTTAGGGACACAGTAAAAGCAAAGCCCAGAGGACAATTTATAGCAATAAATTCACACATTAAAAAAGAAGAAAGAATTGGAGGTTCAGCAAGATGGCAGAATAGGCAGACAAGCTACACAGACCTTCTGCAACAAAGCAATAAGAAACCAATTGAAATGGATACAGAAGATTATCCTGGAACCCTGGACTTTGAAGGGAAGGATGAAGAAGTGGATTAAATACCAACTAGTAGAAGAATCTGAAAGGAGCAGTGAGTAAGGAGACAGAGGGAGTGGAGAACTGCTATCTGTCCAGAGGGCATAGCCGTTTCGTATATTTCCCTACAGCAACCTAAGAATTGGCTCTGCTCACCAAGGACTAAATGGGCAAGGACTGCATTGGTGTCTGACAACCAGAAAGAAAAACAGTAAAGAAAGAAACAAACAGACCTGTGGACTGCCAGTGGCTATCCTGAGGGAGCAGCCATTTTGAATATATGCAAGCAGCATTCTTACTTGGACAGGGACCTAAAAATAGGATCCACTTGCCAAGGACAGCATGGGCAACTGCACAGGAGGCTGATGACTAGAAAGATGCAATAGGCCCATGTTACTGTTATAACCTACACCCTTTTAGTAAACAGAGGTGTGGCCATCACCTGCCTCCACCTACCTTCTTGACCAGAATGAATTCCATCCCAGTCTGTGCCTGGGCACAGCCTGGGTGCCTTGCTTGGCTGCCCACAGTTTTGTTTTAAATTATTCTTTTTATCTTCCTCCTTTCATCCTTGGTTTTTCTCCCTTTCACATCCCTGGTTCCTTTTTTCTTTTCTCTTCCTTTTTCCTGGTTCCCTTCTGCAGTGTAGTAAATTACCTAGTGTGGCTTTTCTACCCATAAGTCATTGTAAACTCAGTGGTGGAATGAGCAACTGAGGAGCTCCTGATTGTAAATGTTATCTACCCGGGTTATTTCTGTTGGGTGTGGCACAAAACAATGTTCTGGGAGGTTCCCACTGTCTCTCAGGTGCTTAGAGTTCTGATGCTATGATTGGCTAGTTTGACCACTCTGCTGGGCTCAAAAGGAAGCCTCTTAGAGGCAGAATTCTCTCTGACTGCTAGTTGAGGATGATGTGCTGCTGAAAGATACACACGCTCCTGAAAGAGACACATGCTGCTGGGAAAGTGACGCAAGAGACACGCATTTGCTGAGTAAGACACCGAGGGACATGCACTGCTGGGGGAGAGACTGTGAGAGACTTGGCTGAGAGATGGTGGGCTGGGAGAGAGACTGAGCATTTTTCCTAAACTTGAATTGTAGACTGTTGCTTCCCTAATAAACCCCATAATCTGTGAGTTCTGTGTGGCCACTGTAGTGAATTATCAAACCCAGGAGAGAGGTGGTGGATGCTTTGGGAGGAACGGTTGGAGAAAGGGCTGGAGGGAGGCAGTATGTCAGGCCTCGCAGGAATAGGCCTTGGGCTATTGATGGTGATTCTGTCTTCCTATTGTGGGATTAGAGGAAGTCAGAATATGTGGCCTCTTTGCCGTTTTTGCACCTTCTTTTCACTTTCTTTTGTTTCACCCCATCCCTTGTTTTTCCTTTTGTAGTTTTTCCATTTTTTCTTTAGTATTCTTTTACTCTTGCTCTTTTCTCTCATTCCTCCCTCACTGGCTATTGTGACATTTTTTTTTTCTCTTTTTCTCATCTTTCTTTTATCCTCTTTAAATATATATTGAAATTTTTTCTTCTCATTATTGCATTTTTTTACTGTTCCTGTTTGTTTATGTGGATTGAGTTTTTTGTTCACTTGCTTTTATTTATTTATTTATTTAGTCTGTTCTCACACAACTCAGCCATAGCTGCACCTGTTGTAGCCCCACCCACTGAGTGAGGGCCACCACTTGCTTTTCCACCAACTGACTAATGATAGATGGTGGTCAACACCACCTCAACTCAACCTCAACTCAACCTCAACTGCTCTTTACAAACAGCTAACAGAGATTGGCACACACACTCTCATTCTCTATCACACACACCAGGAGACAGGTGGTGGGTGCCTAAGTGCTAACGACTAGTGAATAGAGGAGCACAGTACCCTGCTCACACAGATATATCAAAAAAAAAAAAAGGGCAAAAAAAAAATCTTGTGCAAATCACAACATACAACCACAAATTAAACATAAATACACTACCACCACAATTTCTTGAAGACATCAGACCAACACAGTCCATATAAAAAAGCAAGATAAAGTAGTAGAAACAAGGGACCAGGACATAAAACCAGAAAACATCCCTGAAGGAGAAGAAGCAACATTGGAACTCTCTAATAAAGAATTCAAAAGAAGTATATTCGGGTACTTTCAATGATTGAGAGACAGATCGAGGGAAACAGTGACAAGATCAAGGAAAACACTGACAGAATTAAGGAATTAAAAGAGAAAACTCTAGAAAATTTTAGGAAAAGAATACAAGAACACATTGACAAAATAAACAAAATATTAGAAATGATACAAAAACAACAAATAGAAATCCAGAAGACTAATACTAAGATTTCAAAAAAAAAGATAACAGAGTGAATGGGTAAAGGAGTAGAATCAAATCAATGGAAGGCAGAATTAATGAGACTGAAGAAAAATACCTCAATACTACTTTGTTAAGGGATCAATCAGAAGAAAGGTCAAAACAAAATGAAGAAAGCCTAATATTCATGCAGGATATCATCAAGAGGAATAACCTACATGTAATTGGAATTCCAGAACAGAATTTCAGAAGAGAAAGATAAAACCACAGGGAACATTGTCAAAGATTTGCTGGAAGAGAATTTCCCTAATATGTTGAAAGATGAAAATATCTATTCAAGAAGTTCAATGAATCCCAAACAGGATAAACCTCAAAAGAAAATCACCAAGACATCATCAAACTCACCAAAACCAAAGACAAAGAAAGAATTCTGAAAGCAGCATGAGAAAAATGAAAAGTTACTTATTAAGGGCAACCAGTACAACTAAGCTCTGATTCCTCAGAAGAAGCCATGCAGGTAGGAAGGCAATGGGATGATATATATATATATATAAAATCCCAAAAGAAAAATTTCCAATCAAGAATTATATACCCAACAAAATGGTCCCTCAAATATAGGGTAAAATTAGGACATTTCCAGATAAGCAAAAATTAAGGGAATTTGTGAATATCAGATCAACCTCGCAAGAGACCCTAAAGGGAGTCTTTTGCACAGATGGACAACAGAAAACAACAACAGATGATTAACACACGTGATGCCCTAACCAGTTATATAACCAACCCAGTTATAGAAGTATACAAAGTAAAATAAGCTTATAAGACTGTAAACAGGGGACCAGAGACATCAATTGGCAAATGAGGACAACTAAAAACCAAAAAGAGGGAATAAATAGTGTAGTTAAAAAACTTTTAAATGGTGGGAAAGTCAAGACAATTGTGAGATAGAACAGGCTGTTCTACACTTGGGAAGAAAAATATAAATCACAGTGTAGCCTCAAAGAAAGGTAATGAAGTGTCTCATCAAAATAAAAAAGAGGACAAGCACAAATACTTAACAAATACTAAAACAAAAGCAATGAAGGAGATGATAACATGGTTATCAGCAAATAAAATTATATGGAACAAAGAAATCAGCAACACCACATACACACACACACACAAAAAAAAAACACATAACAAAATGAAATCAATAAATTCATACTTGTTGATAATGATGTTGAATGTCAATGGATTAAATGCACCAGTCAAGAAATGGAGAGTTGCAGACTTGTTAAGAAAGCATAACCCATCAATATGCTGTCCAGAAGAGATTCACCTTAGACATAAGGAGAAAAATAGACTAAAAATAAAAGGTTGGAAAAAGGTATACCAAGCAAATGGCAACCAAAAAAGGGCAGGAATGCCAATACTAATTTCTGATAAAATAGATTACATGACAAAAACCACCACAAGAGACAAGGAAGGACATTATATAATGATTACAGGATCAACTGAAAAAGAGGACATAACCATAATAAATTTCTATGCATCCAATGAAAGAGCCCCAAGACATATAAATCAGACTTTAACAGAACTGAAAAGACAAATAGATAACTCCAAAGTAGGAGATTTTAATACACCACTTTCAATAAAAGATAGAACTGGAAAGAAACTCAACAAAGATGCAGAACTAAACAATATGATCTACTAACTTGACCTTATAGACATCTACAGTGCATTTCACCCAATAACAGCACAATATACATTCTTCTCCAGCACACATGGAACATTACCCAGGACAGACCATATATTAGGCCACAATGCAAGCCTCAATGAATTTAAAAACATTGAAATACTGCAAAACATCCTCTTAGATCACAATGCTATAAAATTAGAAATTAACACTAGGAATACCAACAGAGAAAGACCAAATGAATGGAATAGCACACTCCTCAATCACTACTGGGTCACAGAAGAAATAAAAAATTCCCTGAATCAAATAACAATGAAAACAAAATATACCAAAATCTTTGGGACACAACAAAAGCAGTGATCATAGGCCAATTAATAGCAACAGATGCACATATCAAAAAAGAAGAAAGAACCCAAATCAACATCTCAGTCCAACATCACCAACAATTAGAAAAAGAGCAGCAAAAAGCCTACAGTCACCAGAAGGAAAGAAATAATAAAGATTTAAGGAGAAATCAATGAAACAGAAAATAGAAAGACAATTAAAAAAAATCAACAAGACTAAAAGTTGGTTCTTTTAAAAGACTGATGAAATCAACAAACCACTGACAAACTTAACAAAGGGAAAGATGCAATAACACAAATAAGAAATGAAAGGGGTAACATCACAACAGAACCAAAAGAAATACCAATAACATTAGGATACTATGAAGAACAGTACTGCAATGTATTTTAAAACTGAGAAGAATCAGACAGATTTCTAGAAACACACTACTTACCTAAGCTAACACAGACTGAGGCAGAAAACTCGAACAGACCCATAACAAAAGAAGAAATTGAATAGGTCATTAAAAAAATTACCAACAACAAAAAATAGTCCTGGCCCGAATGATTTCATGGAGAATTGTACCAATCATTCAGAGAAGATTGACAGCAATCCTACTCAAACTATTCCAGAACATAGAAAAGGATGGAATCCTCCTAAATTCATTTTATGAAGC
>NW_006921835.1:5140671-5141492 GCF_000298275.1 Orycteropus afer afer
CTTCTGGTTAGCAATCAAGGGCCTTAGCCACTATGCTACCAGAGCTCCCCAGCAAGAGCACTACTGGAACTTATTGAAAGATTTAGCATAATGGCAGGATACAAGATCAACATACAAAAATCAGTTGGATTCCTTTACACCAGCAAGGAGGTGTCTGGAAATAAAATAAGGAAATCAATACCAATGATAATAGCTACCAAAAAGATAAGATACTTGGAAATAAATCTTAACAGCAACACAAAAGACCTATACAAAGAAAAATACAAAACACTACTTCAGGAAATTATGAGATCTACATAAATGGAAGAAAAAGTTACCATGTTCATGGATAGGAAGAATAAACATTGTGAAAATGTCAGTACTACCCAAAGCAATCTACACATTCAATGCAATCCCAAACCAGATTCCATCAACATTCTTTAAAGACATGGAAAAACCAATCACTACTTTTATATGGAAAGGAAAGAGAACTTAGATAAGCAAAGCACTATTGTAGAAGAACAAAGTAGGAGGTCTTACACTCCAGACCTCAAAATCTACTATACAGATGTCAAAATAGCCAACTATCAGTACAATGACTGACACATAAACCAGTGGAACAGAATTAAGAACCCAGAAATAGATCCATCAACCTATGGTCTGCTGATCTTTGACAAAGGGCTGAAATCCATTCAATGCAGAAGAGACAGTCTCTTTCACAAATGGTGCTGGCAAAAGTGGATATCCATTTGCAGAAAAATGAAACGAGATCCGTATCTCACATCATACACAAAAACTAACTACAGATGGATCAAAGACTGAAATGTGATACCTAAAACTAT
>NW_006921835.1:5141689-5142676 GCF_000298275.1 Orycteropus afer afer
CTGAGGGACAAATTTAGAGGCCCTAATTTATTGCATAACACAGGATGAACAAACAACAGATGATAAACTAGATGATTGAGAACTTCTAAATATTAAATTCTTATGTGCATCAAAAGACTTCTCCAAAAGAGTGAAAAAAGAACTTACAGAATGGGAAAAAAAAATTGACAATGACATATTAGACTTCTCTCTAAACTTCATAGAAAACTCCAACACCTCAACATCAAAAGGACAAACAACCCAATGAAAAAATGGGCAGAAGATATGAACAGACACTTCACCAAAGAAGATATTCAGGCAGTCAGCAAATACATGAAGAAATGTTCGTTATCATTAACCATTAGAGAAATGTAAATGGAAACAACCATGAGATACCATCTCACCCCAGCATTAACAGCAAAGTTCAACAAGGCAGAAAATAACAAATGCTGGCAAGGATGTGGAGATATTGGTATCCTCATACAATGCTGGTGGGATTGTAAAATGATACAACCACTGTGGAAATTGGTATGGCAATTCCTTGAAAAATTGGAAACAGAAATACCACTGGACTCAGCAATCCCATTACAAGGTATATATATTAAGAAGTTTGAAGCAGGACACAAATAGATATATGCACATCCACATTCATTACAGCACTATTCACAACAGCAAAGAGATATAGAAACAAACTAAGTGGTCATTGATTGAGGAACAGATAACCAAACTGTGGTATGTACACACAGTGGAATACTATATAACCCTAAAGAATAATGTAGAATCTATAAAACACTGCATAACATGGATGAACTTGGAGGATATTGTGCTGTGTGAAAGAAGTCAATCACAGAAGGACAAATAATGTATTAGCCCACTATTGTAAAAAGTCACAGTAAGGATTATACATGGAAGGAAACTTTCTTTGCTGGTTACCAGGCATGGGAGGGTAGGAGAGGGAAAATTTCCAGGTAGGTTGAAAAAAAATGTATTATATACATACATACATAT
>NW_006921835.1:5142927-5160483 GCF_000298275.1 Orycteropus afer afer
TGTGTGTGTGTGTGTGTGTGTGTGTTTAATAGGGAGGGGGAAAAGGGCAGTTTTTGTTTCCAGGCATTGAGTTTATGCTAATGGTGGTGGAATATTTTGGAAAGGGATAGCAATATTGGTGGCACACATGAAAAATGGCATCAGTGTCCCTGAGCTGTAAATATGGAAGTTGTTATGTTGGTGAATGTCTTATTGTATATGTTTTCACCACAGTAAAATTTAAAAAAAAGAAGAAGAAGAAAGAATCAAAATCAACACTTCAATCCAACAAATTCAACAGTTAGAAAAAGAATAGCAGAAAAAGCCTACAGTCACCAGAAGAAAGGATATTATATATTTGAGCAGAAATAAATGAAACAGAAAAAAAGCAGAAAGAACCATCAAGACTAGAATTTGGTTTTTTGAAGGGATTAATAAAATTAACAAACCACTGGAAAACTTAACAAAGGAAAAGGAGGAGAAGATGAAAATAACACAAATAAGAAATGAAATCGGTGATATCATAACAACCAACCAAAATAAAAAAGATAGTAGCAGAATATTATGAAAAAACTGTACAACATATTTGAAAACCTAGAAGAAATGGACATATTTCTGTAAATACACAACTTACCCAAACTAAAACAATCTGAGGTAGAAAATTTGAACAGACCCAACACAAAAAAAGAAATTGAACAAGTCATGGAAAAAACTCCCAGTGACAACAAAAAAAGATCCTGGTCGAGACAGTTGCACTGGAGAATTTTACCAAACATTCAGAGAAAAGCTGACACCAATTCACTTCAAACTATTCCAGAACATAGAAAAGGATGAAATGCTCCCAAACTTATTCTATGAAACAAGCACAACCCTGACACCAAAATCATATATATTCCTTTATATATAAAGGAAAAGACACTATTAACAAAGAAAAGTATAGACCAGTAACCCTCATGAACACTAATGCAAAAATTTTCAACAAAATCCTAGCCAATAGAATCCAACATATCAAAAAATCAATACATCATGACCAAATGGGACTCGTACCAAGAATGCAATGATGGCTCAACATTAGAAAAATAATCAAGGTAATCCACCACACAAATAAAACAAAGGGAAAGAATCACATGATGCATCAATTGATGCAGAAAAGACATTTGACAAAATCCAACACTCATTCTTGATAGGAAACACTCACCAAAATAGGAATAGAAGGGAAACTCCTCAACATAATTAAGGGTATATACAAAAAGCTAACAGCCAAGATTTTTCTCAATGGAGAGAGACTGAAAGCATTCTCCTGGCAAATGTGAACCAGACAAAGATGCCCTTTCTCACCAGTTTTATTTAATATTGTATTGCAAGTTCTACCCTGAGCAATAAGGCAAGAAAGGGAAGTTAAAGACATTCAAATTGGCAAATAAGTAAAACAATCTCTGTATATAGATGATATGATACAATACATATAAAATCCCAAAGATGCAGCAAGAAAACTACTGAAACTAATAGAATTCAGCAAAGTGGCAGGGTACATGATAAATGTAAAACATCAGTTCTTCTACACTAAGAATTGTAAATCAGAAAAACAATACCAATTACAATAACCACTCTAAAAATAAAGGAATAGGAATAAATCTAACCAGAGATATGAAACACCTATACAAAGAAAATTATAAAGCACTACTACAAGCAACCAAAAGAAACTTACATAAATAGAAGAACGTACCATTTTCATGGACAGGAAGACTGTTGTAGTCCTCTGGTGTTGTTATAACAGAAATATCACAAATGGATAGCTTAATAAAAAGGAATTTATTCTCTTACCATTTAGGAAGTTAGAAGTCCAAAATCAGAATGCTGCTTCTAGGGACTGGGTGAAAGACCCCCAACCTTGGGCTTCAGCTCTGTCTCTTGTTCCAGGACCACTGGAGCAAGCTAGAGACTCCTTCTGTCTCATAAGCTGTTGGCTGCTGAGACTGATAAACCAAGATCAATAGGCAAAATGACACAACCTTAAGATCAGAGAGAACATGGCAGACAACTGGTTCAAGTTCAGGCACAATCCCAAGATTGGCAAGCAACATAGCACACCATTATTCAAGTCCAGGAACTGGAGATAAAGACTTGGTCAAATACAGGATCCAAAATATGCCAAAAGCTAGAGACCTTTCTCAAAGCTCTCAATATATACTGGAAGCAGGCTGCACTCTGAAAGCAACTGCCCTTCAACTGATTGGGTGCTCAAAGCAGATTCCACCATGGAAGTGATTACAATCTCATCATGGGGAACAACTATATCTTGATGTCAAACTACTCAAAACTATGGCCCAGCCACATTGACATACAACCTTAACTACTATACTTACCAGTGCAAAAATGTTAAGAATTCTCAAAATGATCTGTATATATTATATATATATATATATAAACTCTCTGCTGTTGAGTTGGATCTGACTCATAGCAACCCCTACTTGGGTTTCTAAGGAGGTATCACTACAGAAGTAGATTGCACAATCTTCCTTCTGAGGATTGGGTGGTGAGTTTGAACCACCAGCCTTCTGGTTAGCATTCAAATGCCCTAGACACTATACCACCAGAGCTCCTATATAATATGGAAAGGAAAGAGATCCTAGAGGAACAAAGCACTACTAAAGAAGAAAAACATAGTGGGAGACTTCACACTTCCCAATTTCAAAACCTACTATACAGCCTTGATTGTCAAAACAGCCTGGTATTGGTATAACAACAGACACACAGACCAATGAAACAGAATTGAGAACCTAGAAGTAAATCCATCTACCTATAGAGAGCTGATCTTTGACAAAGGGATGAAAACCTTTAAATGGGAAAGAAAGAACCTTTAAAAAATGGTAAAGTCACTCTTCAGAGGGAAGACTGGGCAATCTACTTCTGTAGAGATACTGACTGGGAAACCCAAGGAGGGGTTGCTATGAGTTGGAACTGACTCAAAGGCAATGAGTTTGGTTTGGTTTTTTGGTTTACTGGCAAAACTGGATATCCATTTGCAAAAAAAATAAAAAAGGATAAATTATCTTTCTCCATATACAAAATGTAACTGAAGATGGATCAAAGATGTAAATGTAAAAACCCAAAACTATAAGGATCATGAAAGAAGAAAATAAAAGCAAGCTTAGAGGCCCTAATACATGGCATAAATATACCATCAAATATAACTAAAACTGCACAAACAGTAGAAGACAAACTAGATAACTGGAGTCTCCTAAGAATTAAATATTCATGACCAACAAAAGACTTGATCAAAAGAAAAAACAAGAGAAGCTATACACCGGGGAAAAAAAAAAAACTTAGAATGACATATTGGACAAGGCACTAATCTCTAAAATTCATAGAAAATTTCAATGCCTCAAAAACAAAAAGATAATCCAATTTTAAAATGGGCATAAAACATGAATAGACACTTCACCAAAGGGGGCATGCAGGTGTCCCACAAATACATGAAGAAATGCCTGTGATCATTAGCCATTAGAAAGATATAAATCAAAACAATAAGATATCATCTCACCCCAGCATTAACTGCAAAGTTAAAAAAATGAAAACCCAGAAAATAAATGCTCTCAGGGTGTGGAGAGACTAGAATCCTTATACACTGTTGATGGGACTTTAAAATGGTACAACCATATTCAAAAAAGGTATGGTGATTCCTTAAAAAGTTGGAAATAGAAATACCATATGATCCAGCAATCCCACTTGTTGTTTTAGGTGCCATCAAGTCATCTCCGACTCATAGCGACCCTATGTACAGCAGAACAAAACACTGCCTGGTCCTTTGCCAGCCCCATGATCCTTCCTATACCTTATATATAGCCCATCATTGAAGACCCTGGGCCAATCCATTTTGTTGAGGGACTTGACCTTTTTCGTTGACCCTCCACTTTACCAAGCATGATATCCTTCTCCAGTGAATAGTCTCTTCTTACACCATGACCAAAGTAAGTGAGGCAAAGTCTGGCCATTCTTGCTTCCAAGGAGCATTCCAGCTGCACTTCTTCCAGGACAGATTTGTTAGTTCTTTTAGCAGTCCATGGTACTTTCAGCATTCTTTACCAATGCCACAACTCAAAAGCATCGGCTCTTCTTCAGTCTTCCTTATTCATTGTCCAGCTTTCACATGAATATGAGGTGATTAAAAATACCATGGCTTGTGTCAGGCACACCTTAGTCTTCAAGAAAACATCTTTGCTCTTCAGCACTCGAAAGAGGTCCCTTGCAGAAGATTTGCCCAATGCTATACGTCATCTGATATCTTGACTGCTGCTTCCATTGGTGTTGATTGTAGAAGCAAGTAATGTGAAGTCTTTGACAACTTTAATCTTTTCTCTATTTATCATGATGCTGCTTATTGGTCCAGTTGTGAGGATTTTTGTAGCAATCCCACTACTAGGTATATACCAAACCAAAACCAAACTCACTGCTGTCAAGTTGTTTCCAACTTATAGTGACTCTTCCTTGGGTTTCCGAGGTGGTATCTCTATAGAAGTAGATTGCCCAATCTTCCTTTCAAGGAGAGGAAGCAGTTAGTTGGCAGTTAGCAGTCAAATGTCTTAGGCACTACGCAAAAATAAGTGACATCAATAGATATATGCACACCCACATCCATTGCAGCATTATTCACAATAGCAAAAAGGTGGAAACAACCTAAGTGCCCATCACTGAATGAATGAATAAACAAACTATGGTACATACACACAGTACAATACTACACAACATAAAAAAATGATGAATCTGGAAAACAACTAGGGAAATTATGCTGAGTGAAATTAGTCAATCACAAAAGGATAAACATTGTATGAGACCAGTAATATAAAAAAAGTCAAGAAAAGATTTACATACAGAGAGAAACATTGAAGTTTACCAGAGGTAGGAGTGGAAAGGAGGATAAATCACTAACTAAAGGGTAGGAACATATTAACTTGGGTGAAGGGAAAGGCAATAATGGGGAAATCAACACAAAATGATCAAGGAAAAGGAAGACACTGGGAGGAGCACAAGTGTTAAAGGCAACAAAGTTAAATACTATTACATACACAATCCTCAATAACAGTAATGTATGAATAAATACACACTCAAGATGAACAGGTGTGGCAGGGGAATAGGACTACACCTCTGAATATATGTAGGTTTGACAGAGGAGATTTCTACGTATGTATTTATATGTGGTGCAAATATATCCATGAACATACAGGAGGTAAAGTTTTGAAAACTTCTTAGCTATGATCAAACACCTGGAAGAAAAAGTCTTGGGCCTGGGGCTCAGGGCCATAATCTCTGGGACACTAAGGTCAATTGGCATAATACAGTCCACAAAGACAGTGTTCTATATCCTACTTTGGTAAATAGTGACTGGTATCTTAAAAATTCCTGAGTGGCCATGTAAGATGCAAGTACTGGTATCTCTGCATCTTGAACAAAGAACCCACAGCCATAAATTGATTCTGATCCATAGCAGTCCTATAGGACATAGGGTTTCCAAGGCTATAAATCTTTATGAAAGCAGACTTCCTCATCTTTCTCTTGTGGAGTGGCTAGTGGGTTCAAACTGCCAACCTTTTAGTTAGCATCCAAATGCTTTAACCACTGTACCACTAGAGAAGTGTGTGAAAAAAATCAAAGATGCATGGAAATAATCAGTCCACAGGACTAATGACCATATGAAACCAGCCTTCATCACCCTAAGACAAGAACTAGATGGTGTGTGGCTACCACTGCCTACTGCTCTGAAAGGGATCACAATAGAAGGTCCTGGATTAAGTGGGAGAAAAATGTGGAGCAAAACTCGAGATCATAAAAAAGACCAGGATTAATGGTCTGAGAGTAACTCCCAAGACTATGACCCTAATATACTTTTCAAGCCCATAACTGAACTCATCCCAATGGTTCAGCTTTTAGCCAAACAACAGATAGGCCTATAAAGTGAACAATGACACAGGGAGATACACACTCCTTAGAACAATCAACCACATGAGGTCAAAAGGGCATTTTATGCCCAGGGATAAAGCTCAGAAGGCAGGAAAGGTAGGAAAGAAGGAAGAATGGAAACAGTAAACACAAGGAGGAAGCAGAAAGAGTGCTTTTACATTGTGGAGATTGCAATGATTATCACAAGACAGAATGTATATGAACCGTTGAATGGAAAACCAATATGCTCTGTAAACTTTCATACAAATCATAATAAAAAGGTATTTAAAAATGGAAAAGGTGTGCTTCAGGGTTGTATCCTTTCAAATTCAGCAATTCAATCAATCAAATTCAACCTGCTGAACAAATAATCTGAGAAACTGGGCTGTATGAGGAAGAATGGGGCATCAGGATGGGAGGAACAATTTGTGAAATGCAGATGACACAACCTTACTGATCTGCTGCAAAAGATCTCTTTAAAGTGTTAAGAAAAAAATATGTCACTTTGAAATGGCATTTTAAATCTCACATGCATGTGAAAGCTGACAACAAAAAAGGAAAACCAAAGAAGAGTTGATGCCTTTGAACTGTGATGTTGGTGGAGAATAGTGAGGATATCATGGACTGTCAGAAGAACAATCAAATCTATTCTGGAAGAAATGCAACCAAAACACTCCTTAGAAGGAAGGATGGCCAGACTTTGTCTCACCTACTTTGGTCATGTTGTCAGTCTCCAGTCCCTAGAGAGGAATATCATGCTGGGTATAGTAGAGGCTCAGTGAAAAAGGGGAAGATTCACAATGAGATGAATTGACACAGTGATTGTGAAGATAGTTTCAAACATAGCAAGGATTAGCAAAGGACCAGGCACTGTTTTCATTCTGCTGCACTAGGGCCACTATGAGTTGGAGCTGACTTGAGGGTGCCTAACAACATCAACAACCTTACTGATGAAGGTCAAAGAATACAGGTTTCAGTATGGATTAAAACTGAATGTGACAAAAATCGAAATCCTCACAATTGGACTGACGGGCAACATAATGATAAATGGAGGAGAAATTGATGTCAATGATTTCATTCTAATTGGATCAACAATCAACATCTATGGGAGCAGCAGTCAAGAAATCAAATGATTTATTGCAGTGGGAAAATCTGTTGCAAAAATGCTCTTTAAAGTTTTAAAAGGCAAAGATGTCACTTTAATGACTATGGTGAATCTGACCAAAGTCATGTTTTTTTCAATCATGTCATATGCCTACAAAAGCTGGACAATGAAAAAGGAAAGCAGAAAAAGAACTGGTGCATTCAAACTGAGTTCAGTGAAGAATAGTAAGTGTACTATTCTGTGGACTAGCAGAAGAACAAAAAAATCAGTATTAGAACAAATACAAACAGAATTCATGGTAGAAGCAAGGGTAGTGAGACTTCAGCTTGCTTGCTTTAGAAACTCATCATGAAAGATCACTAGAATAGGATGTCTTGTTTGGTAAAGTAGAAGATCAGCAAAAATGAGAAAACAACCTCAATTGCTGATACCATAGCCACAATGGACTCATATATTCCAATGATCATGAAGATGGAGCATGACAGGGCAACATCTTGTTCTGTTCTAAATAAGGTCACCATGAGTTGGACCAGAAATAACATCAAAAAAAGAAATCCAAAATCCTAATCTCCAGGATCTGTGAATATGTAAGTATATGTGGCAAAAGGGATTTTGCACATGAGATTAAATTAAAGACCTTGAGATGGGGAGATTATCCAGGATTACGAGAGTGGGTCCAATGTAATCATAAGGGTCCTTAAGTGGTGAAGAGGGAGGGAGAAGAGTCAGAGAAGAAGTAAGGTCAAAGGGATGTAATGTGAGAAAGACTCAACCAGTTGTTTTTGGCTTTGAAGATGGAAGGGGGCAATGAGTTAAAGAATGCAGGCAGTCTCTATAACCTCATAAAGGTTAGAAAAATGAATTTTCCCTTAAAACCTCTAAAAAGGAATGGATACCTTGATTTTAGCCAAGTGAAATCCATTTCAGACTTCTGACCTCTAGAACAGTAAGATAAACTTGTGTTATTTTAGGTCATCAAGTTGGTGGTAATTTGTTAGAGGAATACAGGGTTATATCCTTTCACCATATTTATTCAATCTATATGCTGAGTAAAGAATCTGAGAAACTGGACTATGTGAAGAAGAATGTGCCTTCAGAATTAGAAGAAGACTCAATAACAACTTCCAATATGCAGATAACACAACCTTGCTTGCTTAAGGCAAAGAGGACTTGAAGTTCATACTGATGAAGATCAAAGACTACAGCTTCAGTATGAATTACATCTCAACATAAAGAAAACAAAATCCTCATAACTGAACGAATAAGCAACATCATGATAGATGGAGAAAAGACTGAAGTTGTCAAGGATTTCATTTTACTTAGATCCACAATCAACACCCATGGAAGCAGCAGTCAAGAAATCAAATAATGCATTTCACTGGACTACATGAGAAAAATACCTCTTTAAAGTGCAAAAAAGCAAAGATATCACTTTGAGGACTAAGATGCACCTGACCTAAGTCACAGTGTTTTCAATTACCTCATATGCATGTGGAAGCTGGACAATGAATAAGGGAAACCTAAGAAGAACTGATGCATTTGAATTATAGTATTGGCAAAAAATACTGAATGTACCATCAACTGCCAGAAGAATAAACCAATATGTCTTGGAAGAACTAGCCAGAATGCTCCTTGGAAGCAACAATGATGAGACTTTGTCCCATGTAGTTTGGACACATTATCAGCAGGGACCAATCCCTGGAGAAGGATGCCATGCTTGGTATAGTAGGTCAGGAAAAAGAGGAAGATCCTCAACAAGATGGGTTGACACAGTGGCTGCAACAATAAGCTCATATCCGGCAATGATTATCAAGATGGCACAAGATCAGACAATGTTTCTTTCTGTTGTACACGGAATCGCTAAGAGTTGGAACTGACTTGATAGCATTAACAACAGCAACAAGAATACACATGACCATTTCTTCTACGAGATTAATAGCTCCTCTAGTACAGCAACTAGATGGTTGTTGCTCTATTCCCATTACCTAGTTTAGTGCCAGTGATATACACAACAGGCATTCAATGAGTATTTATAGAGTAAATTTTAGAAGGATATCAATCTAATTACAAACTCTCATAGCTTTCACTCAACCCATTGCTCCCGAATCAGTTCTGACTCATGATCACTCTACATGTCACAGAGTAGAACTGCTCATATGTTCTTTGGCTATATTTTCACAGAAGCATATCACAAAGCCTTCCACAACACCACTGAGTGGGTTCAACCTGCCAACCTTTCAATTTGTAGCCAAGCTCAAACTGTTTGTGCCACCTGGGTTATGGAAATACAAACAGAGGAGTAACCTTGCAAATCACTAGCTAATCATCTTAGATAGATTTCAATTTGGATAAAGGCAAATAAACTCCTAGAATTACATTAATGTGAAAATGTCTCCCCCTATCACCAATACTTACTCACCAGTCACTTACAATATCATGATCAGTAGGGGTTAACAAAAGAAGTAAGAGAGGCAGTATACCATATTGGTGAATAACAATTGGGCATCAAATTACCTTGTATCAAATGTTATCTCTGCCATCTATATGGGCTTGAGAAAGTTACTTAAATTCTCTCTCTATTTTGTCATCTATAAAACAATAGATTTGTTGTTGCTGTTGTTATTTGCCATAGAGTCGGACCTGACTCATAGCCACCCCTCCTTGGGTGTCTGAGGCAGTATCACTATGGAAATAGATTGCCCAACCTTCCTTCCAAGGAGTGGCTGGTGGGTTTGAACTGCCAGCCTTCAAGAGATTAGCAGTCAAGTGCCTTAGGCACTATGCTACCAGAGCTCCTAAAACGATAGATAGTGGCCAAAAAAAAAGGTACTAAACAATTTCTGCCTTCAGGGGAGATCTTCTAAGATAAGAAATAGGAAAGTATATACAGTCAATTCTCACTGTTTGTAGTAGTTTTGTTCTATAAAGTTTCTGTGAACACTGAATTAATGAACACTGAGCCAATGCTTCCAGGGAAAATTCAGGGTAAGCGTCCTGTGACCCTCCAGTTACAACATTTTTTTTAATCCACCAGTAGTTAACCCTGTTACATATGCTTCTGTTTAAAGACATTTTATTTTATATTACTTATATTTACAATTATATAAAAATAATCAATTATACATAGTACTTCTTTATAATAAAACACTAGTCTCGACTAGGAAAGGTGTATCATTTTCTGACCCTGGGTAACATGACTAAATTTCTTTGGCTTTCAGGCTATGCTGTTTACTATGCTTTTTTTTCCCCCCAGTTATCATCTCATGAATCTACAAATTCAACTCATCTTGGTGAAGGCCTTACTATTTTTCTTTCACCCTCTACTTTACCAAGAATGATATCATTCTCCAGGGAATGATCTTTTCTGACAACATGACCAAAGTAAGTAAGATGAAGCCTGGCCATTTTCACTTCCAAGGAGGATGCCAGCTGCACTTCTTCCAGGACAGATTTGTTAGTTCTTTTGGCAGTCCATAGTACTTTCAGTATTCTTCACCAACACCACAACTGAAAAGCATCAACTCTTCTTTGGTCTTCCTTATTCATTATGTGGCCCCTTTCTTCTTCTGAGTCTGTCTTAGTCTGGTAGCTCCACTGAAACATGTCCACCATGGGTGACTCTGCTGGGATTTTAAATACTAGTGGCATAGCCTTCAGCCTCACAGCAACATGCAAGCCACCACAGTGTGACAAACTGACAGACATGTGGTGGTCCACAAATATAGTGGACCTGATTCCTGGTGAGATGCATGTGTACAGTCACCATTTACGTTGTTGAAAAAGGTATTGCAATGAAGAAGGCGGTCTTGAAAAATTCTATCATTTCTATCACCAAGGCCATATTTTCCAACTACAAATGTTCCTTCTTTGTTTCTAACTTTCACTTTCCACTCACTAGTAATTATCAATGCATCTTGGTTGTATGTTTTGTCAATGTTGAGAGTGCACAAGTTAATAAAAAAAATCTTAAATTCCTTCATCTTTGGCTTTAGTGACTGGGGCATAAATTTGAATAATAATAGTGTCAACTGGTCTTTCTTCAAGGCATGTAGATATTATCCTACTATCGACAGTATTGTACTTCAGGATAGATCTTGAAATGTTCTAAGAATGAACACAAGGCCAATCTTTTACAATTTGTCATTCTTGGTATAGTAGACTATATAATTGTCCAATTCAAAATGGCCAATACTAGTCCACTTCAACTTACTAATGCCTGAGATATTGATCTTTATGCATTCCATTTCATTTTTACAACTTCCAATTTTCATCGAGTCATACTTTGTACCTGCACATTCCAATTAGTAGTGGATGTTTGTAGCTGTTTCTTCTCATGTTGAGTAATGCCACCTCAGCAAATGAAGGTCCCAAAAGTTGTACTCCATCCACATCACTGAGGTCTCCTCTACTTTGAGGAGGAAGCTCTTCCCCAGTCTGAGGTGGTAGCATAGTGCCTAAGGCACTTGACTACTAACCAGAAGGCTGGCAGTTCAAACCCACCAGCCACTCCTCGGAAGGAAGGTTGGTCAATCTATTTCCATAGTGATACTGCCTCAGAAACCCAAGGAGGGGTTGCTATGATTCAGGGCTGACTCAACAGCACAAACCACATCTTGGGTTTCTGAGGCGATATCTGTACAGAAGTAGATTGCCCAACCTTCCTTCCGAGGAGTGGCTGGTGGGTTTGAACCACCAGCCTTCTGGTCAGCAGTCAAGTGCCTTAGGCACTATGCTACCAGAGCTCCTAGGTGACTGGGTAGGACTGTGCAAACATGAAGTGCTGTGTCCCACCAAGGGTACTGAACAGCTTATAAATAATGTAAATAAGGCACATGGCACCCTTGTGGTTGTGGGATCACAGAAATGAGGTGTATGGAATCCTAACATCAAGAATGGTCAGTTTTGCAATCTAACTACACTTAAAATGAATAATCCCAGAGGCAGAAAGAGGGATCTCACTACCATCAAGAAAGAAGAGCCAAGAATGGAATGCATCCTTGGACCTGAGATCTCTGTACTGAAATAGCAGAGAGATGGCAGAGAGACAGTGGCAGCAGAGGCAGCAGAACCAAAAGAACAAGAGATTGTCATAAGCCAGAGCAGTGAGCTTCCCAGCCCATGGAGGGAGAAAGCTGAGTGCCTTTGGGCAGGAAGCTTCTTGGCAGAGTGGGCTTTTTCTCTGGACACCTATTGATAGAGCTAAAAGAACTTTGTAACACTTGCCTGAGAAGAACAGAGGCTAGGCTGAGGGGATGAGGGCCAAATGAGGGGTACCTATGGTCATGGCTGAAGGGAGGCTGTCCTGATCAAAAGAATTATGTCTCCAGTGTTCCCAAACCTGAGCTGTAACCTGTTACTTCCCTAATAAATCCCATAATCATGAGTATTATTTGTGAGTTCCATGTGATCATTGCAACAAATTATTGAACCCAGCAGAGAAGTAGAGAGTGTAATTGGGAGGGAGTGTTGGTGTCAGAATTGGTAAAAATGTTGGAGATTGGCAATATGTCTGACCTCTGCCTTTCAGGAATCAGCCTTTGGCTGATGATGTTGTTCTGCATTGTCTTTCCCCCTCACGAAGTTAGAGGATGTCAGACCACAACTCTTCCACATCCTTTTTACAAGTACTTTGAGATGATGAGATAATTTCAGAACCAACACAGAGGAACACATTTTGTGAGGGTGAATGAAAGGGCACTGTCTTAGACTGGGTATTCTAGAGGAGCAAAAACACTGAAGTTTATATATAAATATATATACAGAAAGATTTATTTCAAGGAAATAGCTTACACAGTTGTGGAAGCTGGCAAGTCCCAAAGCCATGGGCCAGGCATCAAGCTGAAGGCTTCTCCTGACTCATATGGTTGCAGGGGCTGATGAACCCAATAACAGCAGGTCAGATGGCAGGTTTCTACCTCACCAGGCTGCAGAAGCTGGTGAATCACCAAATCAACAGGTGAAATAGCAGGCTTCTGGTTCACATTCCAAGAACCAGATTCAGATGATGATGAGTCAGATGAAGGATCAAAAGAGAGAGGGCAAGCTTTCTTAGAACATCCATGCATATCAGATGCAAGGCACACACCCAAGGAAACTCTTCTTGAAACAAATGATTACATAGTATCTGCCAAACCACTAAGAATCATGGAGTAGTCCACACATAACCTTAACCATCACAGGCATGGTATTGTTCCTCATCACACAACGACAGCAATGCCTCATACATAAAATTATGCAAATCTCACAAATTTTTCCAGGGCAGAAACATGATACCACATCAAACACAGCAAGATGAATGGAAATGAAAATGAGACTACCTTAGCACTGATTTCAAATGAAGATACATGGCTGTTTTGGGCCCAGTCTGAGTAACTTCCTAAACATATGGAATGTTAAACTATCTGGTGATATATCAAGAATGTAAAATCTTCTATTATAAGAAAGATTTTTCTAATAATTAAGATGGTTTCTAAACAGTTTGCATCTTCATTTAAAATAATTCACCCTACATGAACCCAAATCATAAATGATTTAGTTATAACACTAAAGTAATACCTAAACAAAGCTACCTCCAATTCCATTCAGCAGGCCAAAAAAAGAAAAAAAAAAACCAAAAACCATATATATGCACTCAGGCTGATTCTTAATAGACTGGTTTTATAGGCAGTGCTGAAGGATGCACATTTTGAGACATTGAAAATGCACTTTTGAAAAAATGGTTTTTCTTAACTACTGCGACAAAGCAGTGAATTTGCACTATAGAACAGTCATGAATTATTGGATAATCATACATCTTCTCAGAATAAATGAAATTCTGAATCAATATTGATTAATAAAGACAGTCTGGAGGCAAAACAAGAACATGAATTGAGTTTGAAAGCTACCATCTTGGGTTTTCTAATAGTTATTTATAGCAATATTTGTATTTTATTGCTCAACATGAGTCACTAAAACAACAAAAAACAAACAAACAAAAAAACTTGTGCTCCTCTAATTACACTGGAGCAACAATTCAGTTTCTTTCATTTTCATAGATCATGTATTTCATAATGACACCAAGTCCAATCCCCCAATTCTACCAAAATGAAAGGAAGAATTTCACAACTAGAGATGAAGAAATGAACAGCATATTTTCTCACTCTAAATACAGAAATAAATGACTTCCTGTTTCCTTTCTGTATACTGATTCAAACAGTAATACAATAAATGATTGAAGGTTGGGGGAAATGATACTGTTCACCGTTAAGTAAGTTTAAAAATAAGCTTTCTTAAAAAAATTGTTTTTAAAGTTATTGTTGAGTAAAGACTTTCTGTTAAACCTAAAAATAAACACTACTAAAGAAAAATAGCAAGGATTTGTTGAATTATCACAAGTGCATAAAGCAATTTGATAGCTATTGATAATATCTCTTCTGCTTCCTCATACCATCTACAGGTTATTGATGACAATTAAATTAAACTGGTTATAAACTCTGACTTTTGTCATAACTTAAAAAGATGGATGATAACAATCACTGGAAATATCACTGTTCCTGGGTCTGAAGTGCAGGAAAGGAAGCACGTTTTAATGTGTAATAGCTACCCACAATACATCATTATCCCACAAATGAAAACTACAGATGGAGTACCAGATTAAGTCTTTATCACCCCAAAACCACTACTTATAGAAGGAAGGTTGGGCAATCTATTGTAGTGATACTGCCTCGGAAACCCAAGGAGGGGTCACTATGAGTCAGGTCTGACTTGATGGCACATAACAAAAAAAAACAAAAATAGGATAACTGAGGAAAAATGTGGTATACCATGGTCTATCAGCAATGAGTCAGACTAGTCACTTAGAATGACAAACATGGACATGAGCAACCTACTGCATGACCCACACTAAACTGTTATTCCCATTTTGAGAGAAAGAGACTGAGATTTTCTTTCCAAGAGCTAACCAGAGGAGAAGGGCATTTTTACAGAACAAGACAATTATTTGGAAAGTATGCCTGGAGGCTTATCTCATTTCCTCTGTAAATCTTGTCTCCTTCAAGGAAGTCAAAGATAATATAGCCTGGCTTTTATACTTGTAGGTTCCATGGACCATATGTAGGGCAGGAATGCTCAAGAATTTCTTTTCCCCAAAAAATACGTTTTCAACAAAGAGACTGAACATATTGTGAACTCATTGTGAAAAGAAAACTGGGTTTATTTCTTTGATATTCTGCATTGATTGGGAGGAGGGCTTGATAGGGAATCTGGCAATATATAGTCTGCCATGATGTAATACAAAACTGCAAAGATAAATCTGCAAGTAAATAAAATCTGCAAGTAAAATTCTGCATGTCAGCTACAACTCTAGAAATATGGTAGATTCAATTCATTCTCTCTCTGTAAGACACAACTAAAAATTCTACATAAAAATTAAAAAAAAAAAATCTTGAAAACAGTGGAAAGCTGACAAAATAATGAAATAACAGGCTAACATAAAAAGACTACCAAAGGCAGTTTAGGCTCACAGATATTTACCAACTTAGGAAATTCAAGGAGCAAGGGGGACATCAGACAAAGCCCAGGGAATGCTCGATGTAACAAATTACATAGGACTCTAAAGGGCTATACTTTCAGAATTAAATACATTCCACCTCTAAGAAAGCTACCTTGGCATTGAACAGAAAAAGGGGCAAAACAGTCTTACTTGAATTAGCCACATATGTAAAGTAATCTAAAATGAATTCAATCTATAGATGGTCCTAGGCAGCTGACAAATATAAAAAACAATTAATAAACAACCACAGAAGACATCAATTGGGTTGCACCTTTATTCTAAGAATTCTCATGAATGAGTATCAAAATACAAAGCTCACAATAAAAAAATATTTTTTTAATTACACAAGGAAACAATACAACATGAAAGAAAAAGTAATCAATAGATAGCAGAAAAAGAACCATTAAGTTTTCAGATGTTTAAATTATTGGTCCTAGATTAAAAACCAACTATATTTACTGTTTCAAGACAAACCTCAAAACAAATGTGAAGAATTACAAAATATTACCTGGCAGATTTAAAAATTAAGTAAGTTAAAAATGAAGCAAATGAAAAACACAATAAATGAAGGGTGAATTCAGTGAATAAATTTAGCATCAGACTAGACACAGCAAAAGAAACAATAAGCAAACTAGTAAATAAGTCGAAATAAATTACTCAGAATGCAGAATAGAAGAAAAAAAAGATGGACATTAGAGAGAATAGTTGATATACTGAGTAAAGAGCGAAAAGTTCTAACATATATCAAATAAGATTTCCAGAAAGAGAGGATTGAGATGATGGAGAGAGGAAATGAAAGAAAATTACTGTCAACATAGAGCTTTATAGCTAGTGAGAAATTTTTAAAAGAAAAGTGGTGAAATAAAGACACGTTCAGGCAAAAACCCAGGAGAGTTTGCCACCAAGTTCTTATCAAAATATATTAAGTATACATTTCTGAGAAGAAAAAGTTAGCTGAGATGGAAGATCTTTGATGAAAGAAGACAAAAAAACTATGGGTAGAGGAGAATGATCACTGGTTATATAAATCAATAATAATAAATTCTTGTGTGATTAAATAAAATGAGAAAATTATGACAATAATAACACAATTCAAAAGTTGAAACATTGTAAGTTTCTTGTATTGTGTAGGAAAAAAAAGATGAAATTGTAATGACACTTAAACTTTGGTAAGTGTGCATGCTGCAATTTTAAGAGAGTACAATCAGGACAAGTTACTAATAGAGAGAGGAAAACAAAACAAGAAAAATCTATCAACCCAAAATAAGGTAAGAAAGAGCAAAAAGGAAACATAGAATTCAGGACAACGAGAAAGCAAAATATACAGTCATGTATTTAAACTCATGCCTAAGGCATCTGACTACTAACCAGAAGTCTGGCGGTTCAAATTCACCAGCCACTCTTCTGAAGGAAGATTGGGTGATCTACTTTCATAGTGATACCTCCTCAGAAACCCAAGGAGGGGTCACAACGAGTCGGATCCAACTCCACAGCAGCAAGTTATATCAACCAAGTAAACAGACTAAATGTGCACACAAAAGATAAAATTTGTCAAACTGAATAAAAAACAAAACTCAACTATATGCTGTAAGTATATAAAAAAAAATAAGAATTGAAAAAGTTGAAGTAAAGGATGGAAAAAGATGTAGAGCATGCAAATAATAACCAAAAGAAATAAGTTGTTATGAATCTCTGAAAACAGGTATGACGATAAAGCATTACTAGCAATAAATAGTCACTTCATAATGATAAAAGTAATTAACCAGGAAGATTTAATAACTTTAATTATATGCACTTAATAACATAGCCAAAATAGAAAATGTAAATGTATAAAACTACAAAGAAAAATAAATCCACAATCATAGTAAGAGACTTTAACTCATCTTTCTCAATATTTTATCAAAAACTATTAATCAGAGTTCCAGCAAGATGGCGAACTAGGCAGAAGGATTGCACAGACCCTTTTCAACAAAGAAAAGGGAAACCAATTAACACAGACACAGAA
>NW_006921835.1:5166345-5168535 GCF_000298275.1 Orycteropus afer afer
AAAAAAAAAAAAAAAAACTATTAATCAAGCAGACGTTTTTAAAAAAGTAAACATACGTTTTTTTCAGTAGATGGTGATACTACAATAGGTATCTTTAAAAGAAAAAAAACTATAATATTAAACTTGCATTACTATCTCACATCATAGAGAACAATCAATTCCAGGTGGAAAGAACTAAAGTGAAAGATATAAAGCTGTATCTTCATAATCTCAAAGAGAGGATTTATTAAACAGAATACAAAAATAATTAGTTATAAAAGAGAAGACTGACAAATTTAACTACAACAAAAATTTTACATTTTGTTAATCAAAAGACTCAATAAAAAGAACAAGACAATCATACAGGAAATTTGAAACACATATAACATTTAACTACCAATATGAAGAATATATGACAACAGTGAGGGTTTTTTTTCTTTTTTTTTTTTAAATAGATCAAAGAGAAAAAGACCAGCAATTTAATACAAAAGTGAGCAAAAGACATGGTAGGTATTTTGGAAGTGGAAATCCAAATGGTCAATAAGTAATGTAGCATTCAATCTCATTAATAATTGTTGTTGTTATGTGCCCTCGAGTCAGACTCCACTCATAGCGCCCCCTCCTTGGATTTCCGAGGTGGTATCACTATGGAAGTAGATTGCCCACCCTTCCTTCCGAGGAGTGGCTGATAGGTTTGAACGCCAGCCTTCTGGTTAGCAGTCAATTGCCTTAGCCACTACGCTACCAGAGGTCCTCATTAATAATTGTTGTTGTTGTTGTTATGTGCAGTTGAGTCAGACCCGACTCATAGCGACCCCTCCTTGGGTTTCCAAGGCAGTATCACTACGGAAGTAGATTGCCCCATCTTTCTTCCGAGGAGTGGCTGGTGGGTTTGAACCGCCAGCCTTCTGGTTAGCAGTCAAGTGCCTTAGCCACTATGCTACCAGAGCTCCTCATTAATAATTAGGGATATGTAAATTAAAATCACAACAGATAATAACTACAAACCCCAAAAGACACAAAAAGTGAAAAGCTTGATAATATGGTGCAGTGTAGTAAATTACTTAGTATGGCTTTTCTACCCATAAGTCATTGTAAACTCAGTGGTGGAATGAGCAGCTGAGGAGCTCCTGATTGTAGATGTTATTATCCACCTGGGTTATTTCTCTTGGGTGTGGCACAATGCAATGTTATGGGAGGCTCACTTTCAGGTGCTTAGAATTCTGTGGTTATGACTGGTTGGTTTGGCCACTCTGCCAAGCTCAAAAGGAGGCCTTCTAGAGGCAGAACTCTCTCTGACTGCTGGTTGAGGAAGACGTGCTGCCGAAAGAGACACACACTCCTAAAAGAGACACATGCTGCTGGGAAAGAGATGCAAGAGACACGTATTGCTGGGTGAGACACCGAGGGACCAGCACTGCTGGGCAAGACACTGTGAGAGACTGTTGGCTGAGGGATGGTGGGCTGGGCGAGAGGCTGAGCATTTTTTCCTGAACTCGAATTGTAGCCTGTGGTGCTTCCCTAATAAACCCCATAATCTGTGAGCTCTGTGTGGCCACAGCAGCGAATTAGCGAACCCAGGAGAGAGGTGGTAGGTGCTTTGGGAGGAACGGTTGGAGAAAGGGCTGGAGGGAGGCAGCATGTCTGGCCTTGCAGTAATAGGCTTTGGGCTATTGATGGTGATTCTGCCTTCCTCTTGTGCGGTTCTAGGAGGTCAGAACATGTGGCCTGCTTGCCGTTTTTTTATATGGTATGTTGACAAATACATGGAGTGATGGGAACTTTTAAGTGCTGCTATCAGCATAAAAATAGAAAGAACGAACTGACCAAGCAATTTCACTCCTAAATATACATTGTTGTTGTTGTTGTTAGGTGCCTTCGAGTCATTTCCGACTCATAGCAACCCCATCCATGCACAGCAGAATGAAACACTGCCTGATCCCATGCCAGCTCCATGATCCCTGCTATACTTGAGCCCATCAATGCAGCCACTATGTCAATCCATCTCGTTGAAGGCTTCCCCCTTTTTGTCAACCCTGCACCCCACCAAGCATGACATCCTTCTCCAGGGAAAGGGCCCTTCTTACAACATGACCAAAATAGGTGAGACGAAGTCTGGCCATTCTCGCTTCCAAGGAGCATTTTGGGTGCACTTCCTCCAGGAAAGATCTGTTAGTTCTTTTAGCAGTCCATGGTACTTTCAGCATTCTT
>NW_006921835.1:5169765-5178243 GCF_000298275.1 Orycteropus afer afer
TATTTGGCCCATAGAATCTCTCAATATTGCAACTCAAGGCTTAAATTTTGTCCTCAGTTCTTTCAGCTTGAGAAATGCCGAGCATGTTCTTCCCTTTTGGTTTTCAGACTCCAAGTCTTTGCACATTTCATTATAGTAATTGGTTTTGTCTGCTTGAGCAGCTCTTTGAAATCTTCTGTTCAGCTCCTTTATCTTGTCATTTCTTCCATTTACTTTAGCTATTCTCTGCTCAAGGGCAAGTTTCAGAGTCTCTTTTGTCATCCATTTTGGTCTTCTCTTCTTTTCTCATCTTTTTAGTGATCTCTTGCACTCTTCATGGATAATGTTCATGATATTCTTCCACAATTCTTCTGGTTTTCGGTTTTTGGTGTTCAATTCATCAAATCTATTCTGTAGATGATCTCTAAATTCAGGAGGGATATATTCAAGATCATATTTTGGCTCTCTTGGACTTGTTTTAATTGTCTTCAACTTCAGGTTGAACTTGCATATGAGCAGTTGACGGTCAGTTCCACAATTGGCTCCTGGCCTGGTTTTAGCTGAAGATATTGAGCTTTTCCAGCACCTCATGCCACAGATGTAGTCAATCTGATTCCTATGTCTTCCACCTGGTGAAGTCCACATGTAGAGCCACTGTTTGTGTTGTTGAAAAAAAGTGTTTGCAATACATGAGTCGTTGGGCTTGCAAAATTCTACCATGCGAGTTCCAGCATTATTTCTCTCACCAAGGCCAATTTTTCCAACTACCGGTGCTTCTTCTTTGTTTCCAACTTTTGCATTCCAGTCATGAGTGATAATTAACACATCCTGATTGCATGTTCAGTCAACTTCAGACTGCAGAAGTTGATAAAATTCTTCAATTTCCTCATCTTTGGCTTTGCTGGTTGGGGCATAAATTTGAATAATAGTCATATTAACAGGTCTTCCTTGTAGGCATATGGATATTATCCTATCACTGACAGCATTGTACTTCAGGACAGATCTTGAAACATCCTTTTTTATGATGAATGACATGCCATTCCTCTTCAAACTGTCATTCCTGGCATAGTAGATCACATGGTTGTCTGATTCAAAATGGCCAAAACCAGTCCATTTCAGCTCACTAATGCCGAGGATATCAATCTTTATGCATTCCATTTTTGACAACTTCCAATTTTCCTAGATTCATACTTTGTACATTCCATGTTCTGATGGTTAATGGATGTCTGCAGCTGTTTCTCTTCAATTTGAGTGGTTCCACATCAGCAAATGAAGGTCTCAAAAGCTTTACCTTATCCATAGGAGTAAGGCTGGGTTTACTCAGATGATGCAGCTCTTTCTAAGTCCTATTTTGAGAGTCTTCTAACCTAACCAGACTATTCATAAAGTTGTGTGGTAATGTATCAAACAGTGGTTTTTTTTTTTTTGTTTTTTTTTGTTTTTTTTGCTATTCATAAGGTTTTCCCTGGCCAATTATGTGAGAAGTGAATGGCCTCTTCCTTCTTCCTAGTCAGTCTCAGTCTATAAGCTGGGCTAATACCTGTGCACCATGTGCATCCCACTGGGTTTGAAACATAAGTGGCTCAGCCTCAAAACTCACATCAACACATCACCATGGTAGGAAAAACCAACAGACAAGTTTTTCTGCCTGTTGGAAACTTCTTGTCCCACCCTTACCTGGGTCCATGCAGCTGACTCCTCCTGTCTGGATTCCTGGGCCTTTTAATCCCCTTTCTCCCGCTCTCCCACCCTGCTGCTTTGGGCGTGCCTGAGTTCCTCTCCTCGCCTGGATCCCTGCGGCTGACTGCTCCTCTGTCTGGGTTCCTGGCTTTTAATCCCCTTTCTTCCACTCTCCCATCCTGCTGCTTTGGGTGTGCCTGGGTTCTCTCTCCTCACCTAGATCCCTGTGGCTGATCCATTTTATGTATGTGAATGCAGAAAGATGCATGTACAACAATGTTCATGCCAGCATCCTTTGAAGTAGTCAAAAATTTAAAGCAGCTCAATGTACATCAAGAGTAGGGATGATGAATTACAGAACTGTCAAACAAAGGAATACTAAGCGGTAAAAATTATCAGACTATAGCCATATGAATCTCATAAATATAATACTATGAAAGAAATAAAAGCTTATATAGTATGATTCCATTTGCGTAAAGCCAAAAACAGCCCAAACTAAATTTTATTATTTAGGAATGCAAACGTGATGATAAACTACAAAGAAAAACAAGATAATAACCATGTAAAAATTTAGGACAGTGGTTGCCCTAAGTAGGGATAGAGAACAAAGGAAACTTTCTGTAGTGCTGACAACATTCTGCTTCTTGACCTGAGTGGTGGCACCAAAGTTGTTCACTTAATGGTTATTCTTTAAATTGTGTGTAAGTGTGATATATAATACACTCTTCTGTACATATGCTCTCTCTCTTTTTCTTAGATATACAAACACATACTCACAACCCCAGAAAGAAAATAACATTCTACTTTTTTCTAAACAAGAAGTCCAGCAGAGATACCAAAATACTTAAAAGATCCAAATAGTTCATTTAGTAACCAAACGCGAAATAGCCAGCTATCATCTTGATTACAAATCAAAGTCTCTGTAACTTTAGCAAGTCACTTCTCTGACTCAAACTATATTCTGACCACACACATATAAAATATTTATATAAAAATCATATATATAAAACTTTTTTTGTGTGTTCATTATCTATCATTCCCACTATAATATAAGCTCCAAGGGGGCAGGGACTTTGTCTGTTTTGTTAACCACTCTAGCTCTGGTAGCATAGTGCCAAAGGCATTTGACTGCTAACCAGAAGGCTGGCAGTTCAAACCAACCAGCCACTCCTCGGAAGGAAGAGTGGGCAATCTACTTCCGTAGTGATACTGCCTTGGAAACCCAAGGAGGGGTCACTATGAGTCAGGTCCGACTCAACGGCACCTAACAACAACAACATACACTACCATCTCCAACTCAGAACAATGCCTGTTTACAGTAGACACTAATTAAATATTTGTTATGAGTGAATAATGGAAAGTCCACTAGAGTTATCTTTTAAAAGTTATATGTGCTGTTACTTTATATTCACTCCAACATGGGCTGATGCCAGTTATGCTTTTCATAATGCTACTCATGCAACTATTGGCCAGAATGTATCATAAAATTGTCTTAAGAAATGCTCTTCTTTCACATTTTAAAAGCTCAACAGCCAGCACAGATTTCCAAACTTGCTTTCTGCAGACAGATACTGAAGATGAAGTCAAAGGCAGGATGAATGTGTGCACTTCCCAAGTAGTTTCCAGTCACTTGGGTTGTTTCACTCATGTTGCTGCCAATAGTTGTTTCTGAATTCTAGGGCTGCTAAAACTGGGTGGCACCTCCAGCCCTAGGTTCATAAAAAAGAAATAATGTGAGGTAAGATATAACCTATTCTCAACACTTTTCCAAAAATGATGATTCTTCCACATTTTATTTACTCCAAAAGCCTGCAAACATACGACCTTTCCACACACTGTTGTTAAGTGCCATCAAGTTGGCTCCGACTAGACCACACCAGCATACCAGTGATCACACCAAGGATCTATCTTCAGCACCTGATTTTATCAGTAACTTGGGTTGGTAAGGTGCAAACAGGCATATCCAGTGCTGCTGAAACCTGATCATAGAGTCCACTGGTGCTGCAAGAGGCCAATCTCAGGGAAGTGCCCCCACAGTGGGTCACCAAGTAGGCTTGGGTTAGCTTAGGGGCACTGAGAGGCCTGCACTTGACTTTATCAGTAATATTGGGACCACAGATTACTAGCAGGCACTCTCCCAACTCCAGCACCACTGAAACTGAGCAGATCTTTGGTGCCCTGGGTAGGCAAACCCACAGAGGAATTCCCAAGGCAGATAGCAGTCTGGGCCCATTGGGCGGGGCCAGAGAGAGAAACCTCCATGGCAGATCAGGGAGCTAAGAAGTTGTCTTGGGTAGGCTTTTTGGCCCCGAGGGGCCTCAGGAATGGGGTTTATGCATTTGTCTGAGCGTGGCGGAAAATGGTAACCCTGTAACAACTGGAGTCTTTCCTGAAATTGAGCTGTGGGCTTGTAAATAACAGTATGATGTCATCAGTAGTAGCCCACTCAAAGCCTTAGAAACTGCCCCTAACAACAGTGAGCTTTCCTTCTTCTGCTTCCATCTTCTCTGCCAATAACTTCACTCATCTTCTTTCATAGAAGAAACCACACTCAGCCAACATAAAACCTCCCGATTCAAACTCGAAACCCTCTTTACAACAAACAGAAACCCATATCCACATTCCACACAGTGATTCCACCATCACAAAGAAAACTGCAGAGCAACCCAGCATACCTGAATTAATAACTGAAAAAAATAAAATACACCAGCTTCACCTTTTCAAAATATTAAAACACAAAACCAAGACAAAATAAATCAATACATAACCAACAGTTAAAGACAACCTCAAAATGTCTAGGAAACAACAGGCAACTTCAAAGCAAACAGAAAAACAGGACAAAGCATTAGAAGCAAAACCACAAACAAAGGTCTCATTAAACATGAAGGAAGAGGAGGCAATATAATTATCTGAGAAGGCATTTAGAAAATATGTTTATAGAGCTTTACAAGAGCCGAAGGAAACCCCAAGCAGAAACATGGAGAACATAGACAGTTTTCTGGAAGAACTCAGAAAAATCACTCAAGAACAAAATAATAAGATTAATGTACAATCAGAACTCATACAAAAAAAGCAGTTAGAAATCCAGAAGATTAATACCAAAATTACAGAATTACACAACACAGTAGAAGCACAAAAGAGTAGGTTAGAACTGGCTGAAGAACACATATCTCAACTAGAAGACAAATCCCTAGACACCATCTGTATGAAGAAAAATCAGAACAAAGATTTAAGAGAAATGAAGAGAACCTAAGAGTTATATGGGATGACATGAAAAGAAACCACATAAGATTCATTGGAATTTCAGAATAAGAAGAGGTTAAAAAAAAAAAAAAAACACTGAGAAAATTGTGGAAGACCTGCTAACAGAAATCTTCCCCCATATCATGAAAGAAAAAAATATATTTGTCCAAGAAGCTATTAGAACCCCACACAAGATAGATCCTAAGAGAAACCCAAGGCATATTACAATCAAACTCCCAAAACCAAAGACAAAGAAAAAATTTTGAGAGTTGCCCGGGACAAAAGAAATATTACTTATAATAATCAAACAGTGAGGCTGAGCTCTGATTATTCAGCAGAAACCATGCAAGCAAGAAGGCAATGGGACAGCATATACAAAACATTGAAGGAAAAGAACTTCCAACCAAGAATCCTATATCTAGTCAAATTATCCATCAAATATGAGGGCAAAATCTAGGTATTCTCAGACAAACAGAAATTAAAGGATTTTGTAAAAACCAGACCAACCCTACAAGAAATGCTTAAGGAAGTTCTTTAAGTAGAGAACCCACAATAGGATCAACAAAATTAGGATACACGGCATCAACACTAAAACCAAATCACAGACAGAAACTCAAAATAAAACTATAAAATACTGTACTCTAAAAACCAAGGAAGTCAATCAGCACACAACAGCAGCAACTAACCTATCAGAGGGAATAAAACCTCTAGGTAGAAACTTTCAAATGGAGAGGAAAACAGGACAATGTCTTCACAGAACGCACTGTTCTAAAAATGTAGAGACAAGACTGTACTCCAAGGTAACCACAGAGAAAAGTAACAAGCCCCATAAGCAAATCCAGAAGGAAGAAAAAATATATAGGTTCAATAAGCACAAAACCAACAATAATGAAGTAAAGGAAAAAAACATTAGCCAACAAACTGAACCCAGCACAGAAAAGAATATGAACCAAGGAAACACCAACAACATGACAAAAAACACGATAGAATGACAGCAATGAATTTATACCTAACACTAATTACACTCAACATGAATGGACTAAATGCACCTATCAAGAGAAAGAGAGTGCAGACTGGATAAGAAAAGAAGATCCATCGATAGGCTGCCTACAAGAGACACTCCTTAGATACAAAGATAAAAACAAATTAAGAGTTAAGGGATGGAAAAAATATACCAAGCCAATGAAAAACAAAAAAGAGCAAGAGTGGCAATATTAATTTCTGACAAAATAGACATTAAGGTGAAAAACATCATGAGAGATAAAGAAGGACATTATATGATGCTGAAAGTGTCAACTGACAAAGAAGACTGTTATAGTTGGAGCTGTGTGTCAACTTGGCTGGACCACAATTCTGTGTGATTTAAGCAATTGTGATGTGGGTTGTTCCAATGATGGGATCAGATGTATATGTTTTGAGCAGCCAATCCATTGAAAGGGAGTTACCCTAGAGATGTGGCCTGCTTCTAGTATATTTATGGACATCCTGGAAAAGAGATACTCTTCTGTGGATCAAGATTCTGTTGTGCTGCCTACAACAGTCCATGAGTGAGCAATCCACCATTCATCCTGGAGATCTTGGAATCGTCATTTGTTGGAGTCAACAGCCAGTGCACTGCATGCCCACCTTGAGCTCTTCAGACCCTGCAGCTGTGTGAATCAGGAAAAGCCTCCAGCTTGACATTTGATCCAAGAACTTTGGACTTACCAGCTTCTATAAGTGTGTGAGTCATTTTCTTCAATACTACCTAAAGCAATCTATACATTTAATGCAATCCTGATGCAAATTTCAACAAATTTTTTTAAGGACATGGAAAAACTAATTACTAATTTCATATGGAAAGGAAAGAGACCTCAGATAAGCAAAGCACTTCTCAAGAAGAAAAACAAAGTGGGAGGTCTCACACTCCCAGATCTTAAGAACTACTATACAGTCACAGTAGTCAAAACAGTGTGGTATAGGACAATGATGGACAGAGAGACCAATGGAACAGAATTGAAAGTGTAGATATAAACCCATCCATCTATGGACAAGTGATATTTGACAAAGGCCCCAAACCCATTAAATAGGGAAGAGACAGCCTCTTTAACAAATGGTGCTGGCAAAACTGGATATCCACCTGCAGAAAAATGAAGCAAGACCCATACCTCACCCTATACACAAAAACAATCCCAAGCTGGATCAAAGACTTAAATGTAAAACCCAAAACCATAAATTTCATCAAAGATAAAATAGGGGGAAATCTGGGAGCCCTAATTTATGGCATAAATAGACTGTCAAGTATAACCCAGAATGTGTAGGAGACAGAGGAGAAGAGCTAGATGACTGGGACCTTTTAAAAATTAAATTCTTACCCATCGAAAGACTTCATCGAAAGGGTAAAAAGAGAACCTATAGATTGGGAGAAAATATTTGCCTATGACATATCTGATAAAAGATTTATCTCCAAAATCTATAGAAAACTTCAACACCTCAACATCAAAAAGACAAATAACCCAATTCACAAGTGGGCAAAAGACTTAAACAGACACTTCACCAAAGAAGATATATTGGCAGCCAACAAATACATGAGAAATTGCTCGCAATCATTAATCACTAGAGAGATGCAAATCAAAACAACAAAGATATCATCTTACCCCAGCAATAATAGCAAAGTTCAACCAGTCAGAAAATGACAAATGCTGGAGAGGTTGCGGAGAGATTAGAACTCTTGTGCACTGCTGGTTGGATTGTAAAATGGTACAACCACTGTGGCAAACAGTATGGCGTTTCCTTAAAAAACTGAAAATAGAAGTACCATTTGACCCAGCAATTTCATTATGAGGAATATAAAGAGGTGAGAGATAGTACATGAACAGACATATGTACACCTATGTTCATTGCAGCACAATTCACCATAGCAAAGAGAAGGAAACGATCTAAATGCCCATCAATGGATGAGTGGATAACCAAATTATGGTACACACACACAATGGAATACTACGCTACATTAAAGAACAATGAGAGATACGTGATTCATCTCACAATGTGGATGAACCTGGAGGATATTATGCTGAGTGAAATAAGTCAATCACAGAAAGACAAGTACTGCATGAGAACATTACTGTAAAAAGACAGCAAAGGGTTTGCTTGGGAAAGGGAACTTACTTAGTAGGTTACTGGGATGGGGAGTGAAGGGAAGGGATTAATTTCCAGCTAGTTGGGGCCTACATTCTGATGTGGGTAGGGGGAGGGATATACGGGAAGGATCTGTGACCACTATGATAACATTAGGAAATGGGAGGATGACGAATTGGGCACATAAGAGATAGACAACAGATGCTAATACCAATCAATGTGTCCACAATACAACATTGCCATTAACACCAAACACCAGGCTACAGATAAACACATAAACACCTGAGATGATCAGATGGGAGCCAGTGAACAGAAGTTCACTCTAGACCAAGGATAGATTCATCTGCAGCTAATCTTGCACAGACACCAGTGATACAAAATACCTGCAGTCCTCACAGAACCAACAGAAGACAGACACAGAGTAATCCCTCACAGACAACCAGACATTATGGGAGAGAG